>NW_020126829.1:0-223542 GCF_002994745.2 Rosa chinensis | reverse complement strand
CGTTATCATCAAAGCTTCGGCCTGCTGTGAGCCACCCAATCTATCTTCTTTGCTCTTGGGCCGACTTTCTTCTTCAAGAACCGCAGCTGCAATATCATCGAAGACTAGTATTTCTAGATTGTTGGTTAAGTTGATGATGAGTTGATCATACGAATCAGGTAGACTTTGAAGTAGAATTTCAGCACGTTCACCCGTCTCTATGTTATACCCCATTGCTGTGAGCTGTGAGAACAAGGTGTTGAGTGTGTTGATGTGGTCAGTCATTGTTGACGACTCCATCATCCGAAGGGTGTAAAGCTTTCTCTTCAAGAAGATTTTGTTGTGTAGTGATTTGGCCTCGTACAATTTTGTGAGTGTATCCCATATCTCTTTTGTCGTCTTCTTCTCCGCCACACTTGACAATACTTCATCGGCTAGTGCTAGATGCAGATTAGCAATCACATTGCCATCCATCTCGTTCCACTTGCCATCATCAGTGATCTCCTCAGGCCTATCTCCAATTGCTGCCAAGCAGTTATCTTTTCTCAAGACTGCTTTTATCCTCATTTTCCACAATGAGAAATTGTTCCCATTGAACTTCTCTATTTCGTACTTCTTCGCCATTGTTGAAGATGCCTCCTTTCCACTAACTGGATCTCACTTTAGCACGAAAACCGGCTATAAACCCGGAGCTCTAATACCACTGTTAGGAACGTTGTGGTACGGGGCACCCAATTACAACTGAAATAGAAACTATGAAAATGAGTGAAGCACAAGATGATAGGCAAATTGTAGAAGGATTTCACTATAGCAAAAGGATACAACAATTTCTCTACTGCAATAAGGAGAGCACAATTGAGAATACCCTCTCTCTTATAATAGGAGGAAATACACACTAACAAAGGAAAGACACTTGAGTTTTAGGAGAAATCTCCATTTTTCTCTCTAAACTCCACTCCCTCTCTCTCTCTGTTTTCACTCACCACAACATGGGATTCCAACTCTATAACTCAAGACCTCTATTTATACTAGATAGAGGAGGTTACAACTAGCTTCTTAAAGCTTAAGAAACTTAGCTGTGTATGAGTTGTAAATGCAATCTTTACAACTATCATATGTTGGAAAGTAGCCACAATCTTTGACCTATCAACAACTTAAGTATGAAGTAAGTCACAATCTTTGACCTATCAACAACTTAAGCATGAAATAAGTCACAATCTTTGACTTATCAAAAACACCATCCTTATCAAGAACTTAAGCATGAAGCAAGCCTCCATTTTTGACTAATCAAGAAGATCATGCTTATCAAGAACTTAAGCATGAAGTAAGATGCACAAGTGGTTTTACTTCCACAATTCCAAGGGCCAATGCCATATAACTTTCCCAAGCTTAAACAACTTCATTTGGCACAAAACAACTTCAATGGTACAATTCCTGAAGATATTGGCTTCATATCTGGTCTGCAACGGGTTGACCTGTTTAACAATTCCCTTGAAAGCAAAATCCCATCCTCTGTAGGCCAACTCAGGGAGCTTCAGCACCTTGACCTTGGTGAGAATTCCTTGAACTCTTCAATCCCTTCTGACCTTGGTCTTTGTACAAACCTCTCTTATTTGGCCTTGGCTGTGAATAAACTCAGTGGGGAACTGCCTCTATCCTTGTCCAATCTCAAAAGCTTGGTGGAGTTGGGATTATCTGGTAATGTATTTACTGGGCTAATCTTGCCTTCTCTGGTCTCCAATTGGACTGAAATGATCTCTTTGCAACTCCAAAACAATAGACTCAGTGGGAACCTTCCAGCAGAACTTGGCCTGTCGAAAAGACTTCATATCCTCAATCTGCACAGCAATAACTTCTCTGGATCAATTCCCTCAGACATAGGAAACTTGCAAGTTTTGACAAAATTGGATCTCTCTAGCAACAAACTTGATGGGGAATTGCCAAACACCATTTCTCTCCTCACTACCCTCCAATTCTTTTCTGTGTCCAGTAATAATTTAACGGGAACCATTCCCAGTGATTTTGGCAGACACATTCCTAACTTGACTACTGTTAGACTTCCAAGGAACAAATTCTCTGGAGAATTACAGCAAGAACTGTGTAGTGGATTTGCTCTGGAAACTTTTGTAGTGAATCATAACAATTTCACAGGAACATTGCCTGAGTGGTTGAGAAATTGTTCAGCTTTGTCTAGGGTCCGGCTTGATGAAAACCAATTCACCGGAAACATTACCAATGCATTTGGTGTCCATCCCAGTCTTGAATTAATTTATCGTAGGCAGAACAAATTTTTTGGTGAACTCTCACCACGATGGGGAGAATGCAAAAACATCACGGATATGCAAATGGACGGAAATAGAATTTCTGTTCAAATCCCACCTGAGCTTGGGCAGTTAAGACAATTGCAGAAGCTAAACCTAGGCTCCAATGAATTCAGTGGGGAATTTCCAGTTGCCATTGGGAATCTAAGCTTGTTGTTCAATCTCAGTCTCAGCAGGAACTACTTGACAGGAGCTATTTCTCGGTTTCTTGGCAAATTGACAAGGCTTGAGTATCTTGATTTGTCTGATAATAATTTTACAGGGGTATTACCAGTCGAACCTAGAACGTTTGAGAGGTTAACAAGCTTGAACATAAGCCACAACAAATTATCAGGTGGAATACCAGAGGAGATTGGTAATCTACACCTGCAGTACTTGTTGGACCTAAGCAGCAATACATTCTCGGGATCACTACCATTAAACCTTGCCAAGCTTATAATGCTGGAGATTCTTAATGTCTCGCATAACCAACTCTCCGGGAATATCCCATCAACATTTTCCAGAATGGTTAGTCTTGTCGACATTGATTTTTCTTACAACAGCTTGACAGGTCCAATCCCAACAGGCGGCATTTTCCAAAAGAAACTTCCGGATAATGCTTTTGTTGGAAATGGTGGTTTGTGTGGAGAAACAGAGGGACTAACTCCATGCACTTCAGATCCCAAAAAGTCCAATAAGAAAATTCTTCTTGGTGTCCTTGTTCCCATTTGTGGTCTATTAATGATTGTGACCATAATTTCTGTGACCCTTAATTTCTGCAAGAGATCAAAGCTAGGGGAAAGCGATCATCCTGAGCTGGCTGAAAGTTTTGATTCAACAATAAAGAGAAGAGAAGAAAAATTTACATTTTCTGAAATCATCACCGCCACTGAGAACTTTGATGAAAAGTACCTCATTGGAAGAGGAGGATTTGGTAGTGTCTACATGGCTGTGTTGGGCAGAGGCAAAGTCGTGGCAGTTAAGATGATGAATATGTCAGTAGATTCTAGTGACAACATTCTAGAATTGATTCGCCAGAGTTTCGCGAATGAGATAAGATCTTTGACAGAAGTGAGGCACAGAAATGTAATAAAACTTTATGGGTCCTGTTCCTGGATGGGGTGCTCGTACTTGGCGTATGAATATGCAGAGAGAGGTAGTTTGAAAAGGGTATTGTATGGGGTGGAGGGTGAATCAGAGATACTTGGCTGGGACACCCGGGTGAAAATTGTGCAAGATGTAGCACATGCAATTTCTCACTTGCACAATGACTGCTCCGAGCTCATTGTTCACCGGGACATAACTCTGAACAACATATTACTACAGCGGGATTTCGTGCCATGGCTATCAGACTTTGGCACAGCAAGACTGTTGATCTCGGATTCCTCAAACTGGACTGCTGTAGCGGTGTCTTATGGCTACATGGCTCCAGGTAATCATTCATTTAGTAAACTTATACGGTTTTCAACTATACAGACGTTTCTACCGACACAATAGTAATGAAAAGAACTTTCTTAATTTAGCATTGTTGTTTTATCTGTGTATATATATGATGGAAGAACCTTGGTTGATTTTGGTATTGTAATGTGCATGAAGAGCTCGCATTCACAATGCGAGTGAGAGATAAGTGTGATGTATACAGCTTTGGGGTGGTGGCATTAGAAATCATGATGGGAAGTCATCCAGGGGAACTACTGGCTTCTCAATCAGAAAACAGAGGATTTCTTTTGAAGGATTTGCTAGACCAACGACTAGGGTCTCCATCAAGTGGGTTAGCAGAGGGAGTGGTTTCCATTGTAAAATTGGCCTTGGCCTGCACCAGCACTGATCCAGGTTCACGGCCCACAATGCAGTTTGTGGCAAAAGAATTCTCATCAGTCAGGATCCAGAATTGCCTCTCCGAGCCGTTAGACATGATAACTATTAACAAGTTGGCAGGTTTTGAAACTAGAAGTGACTGATATAAAATGGAATCTTAACAACTAAATCCTACTTCACAGTTGAAAGAGTTTTGCATGTCCTATACTTTCTATATTCTACTTTTCCAGTGAATAAATCAATAAGTATTATTTCTTACTCTAGCTCGAACAATGTAAGGTATAATAAAGATAGTCTTTCTGTAATAGAACTAAAACAGATTGTACAGTTTCAGTGTAGACTATTAGTTTATTTGGAGGCTCATCATGTCTTGTGCTATTGAAAATGTAGGGTGTACAGTTTCACTAATGCACTATAAACTATAAGTTAGTCTGAATGCTCACTATGCCTTTTGCATTTTTGTGTTTCTTACATTTATGTGCTCGAACAATTACTTACACATGCTCTAGTCAATGGTGTATTACATTGGTCTCAATCTAGTGAGGACTGTTTCATTGTGTCGATTGATATGTCCAGTGAAATATTTGGTAAGTTTTGAGGGACAGAGATATTTGCTTTATTTCAGAATAAGAGGAATCCCTTGCCTTTCATAAGAGATTTGATATTTGGCAAAGTGCTTATGAAAAGTTTGATATGTGGGTGATGCAAGAGTATGCTGTGGCGGAAAAGAACTAGTGTTGAAATAGTGCCTAGAAGAAGATTATGCTTATCCATTATTAACTAAAAGTCCAGAAGTTGTGTTCAGGCACTTGCATTTAGAGAGACTGGTAACGTAGTGCTCAATTTCCTTCTTACTGAAGTCCCTAAAACAAAACGAATTGGTGATTTCAAATTTGAGGATAACAGTGGTGATGCCTCATTTCGTACGAAATGCAAGACCAGGTTGGTTGGAATATTTTTCTGTTGTTTCTTTTCTTTTCTTTTTTTTGTATAAGTATGCCCTATAATTTGCAGCTATATACTGAACTCTCTTTTTATTATTATTATTATTATTATTATTATTATTAGTATTATTATTATTATTATTTTAGAGATTCATTCAATCATTCTCGTGTGCTAAATGAGAATTAAGGGTAGTGGGAATGCAATATGCATGTTTTTGTTTGAATGATAGTATGTTTGATATAAGTGCTAGAACTTTGATTTACAGAGACATGAGAAGGAAAGGATCTGTTGATACACTAACATAGAACTGTAGAAGGTTATCAAGTTATGTGAGTTTGTTTATACAGATCATGATTAGATTATAGGCTACCCTGTTGCTACGCCAGTGTGTTGTTGAAATACTATATATCATGAATACATATATAGCCAAATAAAAGGTATGTTAAAAGTTAGGACTAGCTCTGGCTTTCAGTTTGTGTTTAGGAAAACCCACTAGAAAATTTTCTGTTGGTGTAAACTGTGGAATCTTTCAGTCTTGATAGAAAATCTAGGGCCTCTTTCAATAAATAAATAAATAAATAAATCTAGGCCTGTTGGGTTCGTCAAACCAAAAATTTAAAGTAGCAAGCTTCACACTGAAACAATTATAATAGACATGAGGAGCAAACAGGTAATGACAAATTAACAATCACAGAGAAATCACTAGGTCTATGATTGGAAGATTGCTAAAGACTAGCATTTTAAGATTGCAGATACATTAGAATCCTTTTACTGTATCATTAAGCTTTTCGCATGTGAAATTACCAGTGTAGGTTTGTTTTACCAGGTATATTGGTATGAAACGTACAGGAACCTCGCCATACGGCACTAGCAGTTGAGTACAATACTATCATGCCTTTGTTGTGAATAGGGATGGCAATGAGGCGGGTTGGGGATGGGGATCACAATACCATCCCCATCCCCGGGGTCATTCTCTATCCCCATCCCCGCCCCAATCCCCAATAAAAATATATTGGGGATTCCCCGTCCCCATCCCCACTGGGGACTAAGCCTCCAAACCCGCCCAAAATCCCCAATAAAAATTTAATAAATAAAATAATTTTTTCTCATATTGCCTTTTTAAAAATCAAAATCTACAACAAATAAATTTAAAATATGATTAAATTCATAAATCATAATTCAGTGAGTACAAAAGTCAAAACATCAATAAAATATAAGTGTAGATATTAAAGTAAAGTAATAAATGTATATATTTGTGATTTATATTATAAACAATATATTTGTGATTTATATATAAGTTAAATATATGTATATATTATTGGGGCGGGTTTGGGGATGGAGATCACAATACCATCCCCGCCCCATCCCCAATTTTAGATAGCGGGGATTGGGGATCCCCATCCCCATTCCCCATTTGTCCCCGAATTCTCCCCCCATTAGGGGCGGATATCCAATGGAGCTCCTCCCCGCTGGGGATTTTTGCCATCCCTAGTTGTGAAGAAGCTAAAAAACTTGCGAAGCACGCACCTCAAATTTTTTTTTGTTCTATCAATAAACTGTTTTTTTTTTTTTAAACTGATATTTATACTCTTAATTTCTTTTAAATATAATAATTTTATAGTTTAATATAATGTTAGTAGTAATTTAATGAGAATGAAATTGTTTTGGACACCCGCGGTTGATGGCTCTATCACTCTGTTTCGGTACACATTTGTTTAAGCAAAAAATAACAGGCTCATGACTAAGACCATCTCCAATGGAGAGGTCAAAAATTTTGAGGTAAGTTTGAAATTTGACAACTACAAGGAATTGTCAATTTAGACAATTTTTCACTCCAACCCATAGGTTAAAATAAATAAATATTTTATTATTATTATAATGTATTTAATTAAAACACAATTGCACTATTGCTTTCTTTCTCTCCGTCTTCTTCTCTTCTCCTTCTTCTAGCTTTTCTGGGCAATTAGAAAAGCCACTATATTAACAAATTTGAACAGATCCAAGCAACCACAAGTAGCCCAGATTCCAACATCGCAAACACAATGGCGACCTCAACACTGTGATCGACCATGGCGACACTCAGGTGTGATCGGAGCTGCTTGAACCCAATTCTTCAGTTTTTCTTTCTAACTCCAAACTCTAACTCTCTTCCTCTCTTTTTCCCCAAATCTGAATGAAAATTTAATTTTTGGTTTGACATCAATGATTTTTGAAGGTTTGGGTATTGTAGGAAGAAATAGAAAGATGAGAAGATCATGAATGACTTTGATCTGGGTAGCATGAAATTGAGGAGAACGATAGAGGAGAAGGGGAGAAACAATAAAAAAAAAAAATGACAGATGACCTGAGTCTGTCAAATTTGACAGATGAAACCAAGAATTGTCATCCACGGTAGATTTGAAGGATGGGTTGAAGAGGAAGAAATCTGCCTTTTGTATCTGTTGGAGCTCCACAGTGGATTTTGACTCCACCAACGGAGATGCTCTAATAGGCCAGCACTTGTGGCCCAATTTTAAGAGCTTGTGTTTGTAAATAATCTTTATTCATCTGTGTATTGCTTGCGTTGGGAACGATGTCACAAAAGACTTGCAAGCGCTATATGGCTTTTGTCGTCACTGCTCTGGCTATGCCCAAAGTTCGGAAGATTAATCTGACATGTTGAAAGAAGTAGTAATCTGCTTTGATTACTACAGAAATAACGTTGTTGATTGTAAATCTAAAACAAGTTGCCCTACGGGTCCCGATTCTATATTGTATACCAACTAGTCAAGCTAGGGTACTCGGTACGTGACGTCAGACTGAAGACCAAAGCCAGAGCAGTGACGACAAAAGCCATATTAGGCTTGCAAGTCTTTTGTGACATCGTTCTCTACGCATGCAATACACAGATGAATCGATGGATCAGTATATGAATTTGGATTTGGGATTGGGATTGGGGTGGGGTTTTATAGGAGTTTCTAGCAGCATCTTTCGATCATGTAATTGTATATATGGCCGGTCATGCACTAGTACTACACCACCTAATTATCCTATGTGCAAGGATCGTGAGCACAAAATCACAATTCCATGCATTCTTTTATTTCTGATAAAAAAAAAATTATTTCAAGTGAAATTAATGGAAGCACAAGTTGCATTTCTTCTAAAATAGTTGTGGATGAAACTGATTTTGTCTTTGAGAAGACAGTTTTCATTTCTCTCTTCTTTTGCAGAGTGATAGGCTGAAGCAGATGCATGCCCATCTGGCATGGGTACATTGAACTCGCTCTGCTTAGTTGGTATGGATTTCAAATAGAAGGATGTAGAGATAAGTTTGGACTTAATTGAACAATTGGCCACTGGAATAAAGAAATTGTGCAATGCTAAATTATAGAGAATCCAGAGCGTAAAGATTGTTCTCCAAAAATTATATTCCTTTGCTATATTTTTTCTTTTTCTTTTTTGAAGAGAGTGTAGGGATACTATATGGACTAATATTTTGATTCGTGAACTGGGGGTTTAGGAGCAATGGTAATCATTCTCAAAAAGAAAAGAAAGGAGCAATGGTCATCATTATGTTGTTTGGGTTTTTAGCTTATCATCAAGAAGTTGCAAATGCAATCTTCTCAGGGTTAGAGAAACTTTCTTCTGCTTCATCGGTTTACCCAAGCCAACCTCCTTGTCAGATTGTAACCATCGATCACAAACATCTGGATTCCCGTTGCCCGAGCCAGTGCCGGCCGGACTCCAGCGTTGGTTGTTGGTGGGCGGTGTGGTCCTCCGGTGCATGATGGGAAGGCATCCAGGGGAGCTACTGACTTCTGTATCGGAAAATGGAGAATTGCTTTTGAAGGATTTGCTTGACCATCGACTTTGGTCTCCTTATTCAAGTCAATTAGCAGTGCAAGTGGTTTCCTTAGTTACAGTGGCCTTGGCCTGCACCAGCAGTAATTCGGAGTCACGACTCACGACCCACCATGCATTTTGTAGCAAAAGAACTATCAACAGCCAGGACCTGGACTTGCCTTTCTGAGCTGTTCGGCACCATAACCATTAATAAGTTGGCAAGTTCTCATTACTAAAAGCGGCTGAAATAAAGAGAGAAGTTTAACAACTAAATCCTACACCAAAATTGAAAGATTCTTGCATTTCCTCTGGTTTCTAGTTTTTTGGTGAATACATATACTAATTCTAGCTCCAACAATGTAAGGTTTGATAAGAGTAAGGTATTCCATATTAGAACATATAGAAAGTTTGGTTGTTGCCATGATTTTTGTTTAAGATCATATAGAGGGGATATTACTATAGTCCGTAGCAATTTCATAAGCAGAACCTGTTCATTTTCTCCATCTTCATCGGAATTGTACAGCAGAGAACTAAACTTGAGCTGTACTAGTACAATTGTCCAAGCCAGATTGTTACAATACTAGTTGCATGTTGACGATACAGAGTGGTGGCTGGAGAGGAAGCATTAAGCTGTTTCCAATTTTTATCAGATCTTTGTAAAGTTACCATGCTATTAATTCGGTTTTGGACGCGGCATTCCCTAGTGCAATTTCTAAATGATGTGCCGATCCAAGTGAGAGTTTTAAATTAACTTACTTTTTATCCTAGTATTATTCCGGAATGAACATGTGAGAAGTGAAATTCACTATGTTGTGGCTCTTTGTAACAACCCTCTTATATGATGGGTCATAAATTTATATAACTTTGTCTTCATGCAAATAATCGGTAGCACTACACCAATTTTTCAATCAGACAACAGTTTTTCACTGTCGTGATTATAGGCATTGCTGTTGTCTATCTCAATGCCGTCTGATACATAATCAGACAATACCAGAAAACTGTCGTCTGATAAAGTTTAGTACAACAGCAGCTACTATCATGTCTGTTGCCTGAATACCACGAAGAACAACAGCAGCTTATATACTTACTGTTGTCTGATAAAGTTTAGTACAACAGCAGCTACTATCATGTCTGTTGTCTGAATACCACGAAGAACAACAGCAGCTTATATACTTACTGTTGTCTGAAGGCTGTGCCAGACAACATGGGCTTATATGCTTGCTGTTGTCTAAAGGCTTGATCAGACAATATGTACTTGCAAATCCCATTGTCTATCTATTATTGATACTATAGATTTCTTAAAAAACCATTGTTTGTTGTTTTGCTGGACAATGGCTTTCTCGTTCTTTTAGTCCTTAAAGTATTATAGTTAGATGACTCATACAACAGTTTTTGTTAGGCATTTTATGATGATCAATTATTGGACAATAGTTTTTAGCTGGAATAGAATGATCCGAGAGACATTCAAAAGACCTACATTCTGCATATATGGGATCCAAATGACAACCCAAAACACATTTATTTATGTAAAGATTCGATACATTCATCCATATATCCAACAAAGTCATTCTATCCCAACATTAACCCCCACGATACTTGTCCATAAATGTGATGCACATTAACCTTGCCTAAACCTCACAAATATGTGAAAACAATGCACCGGCAGCTTTAAGTACATCTTTTTGTTTACCCTCGGTAAGAACCTGCATATAATAATGTAGAGATGAGTGAATACATTATATATTAGTATTATATATCTTAAGAAGCTGTAAAGAGATTGTAGAAATATTAGAGATAAAGGCGTTCAATTAATCAAATGCAAATTAGAGTTATGTTACAAATAAGAAATCTCTTCCTTGTGCAAATAGAACTTGCTTCATAGCTCATATATTGCTGGAACATATTGAGAAGAGATATAACTGAAAGACTTTGACCACAAAATTGGTTGGACCCCAAAATTGAAATCTGACTACTTAGCCATCATTCTGCCACATAAATAAAGAATACTAATAATCACAGTCTATTAGAAATTCAAGAAAGATAATTGAGGGAAAGGACAGAAACTTGGCCAATAAAGGTGGCCATGGCTTCAAAGACTAACACACCATATACGTATGGATGCTGCATAATACCAAAAGGTTAAGTGTAACTGTCTGGCTTGCGAGGAATGTAACAAGTTTGGAATCAAAAGATTTTGTAACTGGCAAGTTACCTGAGAACATGAACTCCACGCTTTGAATAATTCTCCTGTCAAAATCATTGGTGGCACCAAGAAAGGTAGACCAACTACTGTAGAGCAAAACAACATCTCCATCTGTGGATAAGATAAGATAGAGAACAACATTATAACCGAAGTCACAGCTTTTCCATGAACATGCATCTAATTCACTTTTAAGCACCCACGGAGAATGTGAATCACCTGTGTGGTTTCAGGATTCATGGTAAATATTGCTTCTTGCAAATTACCCAAAAACGAATCCATGACTAGAGCACCCGATACCATCACCACACCAATCACGCTGAAGTTGGGAGACGTTTGTGCATCCGCTAAGGTGAATAGGATCAGACCCACCACCAGAAGGATTGCAGAAACGTACTCATGAGGTGGGTACTTCCGCCTCAAACCTGGTATGAAGGCTCCCATTATCATCACAGGCAAAACCTGAAACCCCAAAAGGACCAAAATCATGAAGTTAACATGAGAGGCTGCAGAGTAACTGTAGTTTGACATATACAGCCAAATAGATATTTATAAACTATTCTTGTCCTATACCAAAGATCAAAAATTCCAACAGAATCCAAATGACACTAAAAACTTAGTTAGAGACCAACTTAAACTCTTTCCCCTAAATTAAGAACAATAATCTCAAACTGGCCATACTAAACAAAATAAAAATATGAAAGGGGAAAAAGAAACGTGTCTTAAGAGGCAGTCAAATTCTAAATCCTCTCTGTTTTACACTGAAATTGTTTCCACTTGATATGATTATCAAGTCAAAATTGGCAGCTTAGAGAAACAAACAAAGTTTTTTAACATCGCATTTGCTTACCTTTGTTGATTTGAACATTAGCTGTGCAGGGTAGTTGAGAAAAGCCAAGGAGCCTTTGGTAAGTCCATGAGAGCCCATAAGCACAGCAGATAGCTTCACATAAGTCTTCCATGGGTTTACCATTTGCTTGGTGGTAAAGCCTTGAAGATAATCAGAAATAGATACATAAATCCTTGCACAAATGTGAAGTACCACCCATAACTGCAGCAAGGAACACATCAGAAACAGAATCTGAAACAAGCAGGGTCCTAATTGAATTCGAAAACCAAACACTCCACAAATCCAAAACCAAATACCCAGATGTTAACCATTACCTGAATTGTAGCCTGTTATACACGTATTCCTGAAAATGGAGCAAAAAGTTAAGATTCAATCAGCAATTAAAAAAAAATACAGAGTGTACGAAAAATCAAGTCATCTCTGAACGTGCAACGAGCTGCATTCATTCTTCAAAATTATTACTTTGATTCCTCCAAAAGCAAACTCATAAAATAATCAAACCCATTGGTCCCATAAGCCAAAACCTCATTTTAAAATTATCTGAGAACTTTCATCAAAACAGTAAAAAAAAAACTAATAAACAAAAACCATAAATCTCTTGGAACAAAAAGATTTCTTCCTCAGAAGCTAAAGCATAACCCTTAGCTTGATTCAAAAGAAACTAAACACAAAAGAAAATTCATCCCAAAACAAAAAAAAATCCCAGAACCAAACCGAAAAAAAAACTTGAAACCAAAGAGAGTGAATTTACCTCACAGACACCATTAACCAGATAACCAAAGAAGAACCCAGAAGAGCAAAGCAGGAATTGCTGCCATTTGGGTCTATCAGAGAGCGAAATCCCAAACAGAAACCGAGCTTGTTCTTCGTTCTTCATCGTCTTCAACACCTTTTCATACACAAATGGACACCTTTTCACCTTTTCAACACCTTTTCACACACAAATGGACAGCCTATAACCCTAACAAAAAATAAGTGATTAATGGTTCAAATTCCATGGATCCGGAGAACATGACATACCTCTTCCTTCTTGCCTTTGCCTCCGGTGAAAAACTTGTATCCACTAAAGATAAGTGCACCCCATCCAGTCAAAGAGACAATTACAAACTGCAGAAGTACAGAATCCAATGAAAAATAACTTCAAAATTTCATGTATCCAGTAATTTCTCGTATATTAATGGTTCCAAGAACAATCAATACCCAGATTCCTGTTCTTCCCGTAATCAGTAACAACTGGAAAGGAGGAGAGGGTGAGAGAGATACCTGGAGGCTGGACCGCTGGAGCTCAGAGACGGAGAGGAGGAGATTCAACTGGAAATCCGAAATCGAACCCGGAACCCATTTCAACAATTCAACAATCGAACCCGGAAATTACAGATTAGAATTTTAGAATTCAGAAACCCAGAAGGCCAGAACTTCAGAAGAGAAGAAGAGGAGGACTGGAGGAGGGGAGGAGCCGTCGCCAACTCGCCGAGGAGGTCAGGAGGAGGAGAAGAGTAGGAGACGGAGAGGGAGAGGGAGATAGTGAGATACCTCGAGCCTGGAGGTGGAACTCGGAGACGGGTTGCTGGACAGAGTGACAGACTCTCCAACCCCGAGTTCGGCGGCCCTGCAACAGCCGAGGTGGATGAGGGAGAGAATCGAACGGAGGCCCTGCAACAGCCGAGGTTGAAGCCAAATTGGGCAGGTGGACCTGTACAAGACCGCTTCCGATCCTTGTATCGTGGGACGGCTTCTTTGTTATAGATCTTGGATTGGATGCAATCCATTTGAGAGAAGCTGATGGCTGAGGATTGAGGGCTGAGGATAGTGAGTATATTGAGATCCAGTAGTGATAGCTGAGGATTCGTGAGAGAGTTGGCGGTCACTGGTCACTGGGTGTGAGAGAGAGAGAGAGAGATGGCTGAGAGTACTGAGGACTGAGGGTTGGTGAGATCGAAAGTGATTTTGAGAGAGAGAAGCGGGAGCTCGGGTGTTTTGGTCGAATGGGGAGGGAAAAAGTTCAATTTTTGATTTTTGTCGAAGTGTTAAAGCAATATATCAACCCTAGCTAAAAGTCAGCTATTGTATCGGAAAAAAAAAATTTAAAACTCAGACGACATCAAATATAAGGTGCATTGTCTGAAACTCATGTGACAACAGGCAAATTAAAAAGCATTGTGTGAACCACTCAAATCAGACAACATCTTTCAACAAGCATTGACTTAAAAGATATCAGACAACAGACACCTAATAACAGTTGTGTGACTAAAAATAATCAGACAACAGCAAAAATCAACCATTGTATAAATGAACCTTGGACAACATCACATAATAACTGTTGTCTGAATTAATTCATTCAGACAACATCAAAAAAATCAACCATTGTCTGAAATGCTATTGCACAAGAGCCAAGAAAAAACTGTTGTCTGATTCAAAAACTCAGACGACATAATTTTTCTTGCTGTCGTCTGATTAAATCAGACGACAGTTAAAATGTTTGCTGTCGTCTGATATGTGTTGTCTGATTCCGAAATTGGTGTAGTGTATAGTCTCGTTTTTTTGTTACATTAAAGAGAAATTAAACTCCTGATTTAATAGTAATTGTAAAAAAAAACTGAAACCCTAAAAACTCTCTTTGAAAGAAAAACCCTAAAGGACGCCTCGCCTGTCCGACTTCTCCTCGGTATTGGCCTTGCTGGCGCACGATCGGTGCGGCCGGACGGGTAGTTTTCTTCTAAGGCGTATCCCAGGCTCGGTAACTGGGATCGGACGGGGTGTGGCTTTTCCTTCCTCTCGGTCGAAGGGTGGAGCTGAGTTGCGGTGGCGGACTGGGGTCTTTGCCTGGACGGAGCTGCGACTGGTGGACGTCAGGGTTGGCAAGCCGGATCTGGTGGCTGGTTGGAGTAAATCGAAGACCGGTTGTTTAGGTTCAATGGCTTGCAAGCTTGGCACTTCGCGTTTAGACATTTTGATTTGGATCCTTGTGCAGAGATCCTTTGCAGGTTGGTGTTGGGTGAACCAAGACGGCAGGAGTCAACTGCCGTTTGGTAGTCAGTGACGGGAAGTGTTGGTGGCCCGACGCAAGTTTGACTGTGGATGCAGCTGCAGAATTGGGCCGGGGGGCTGGAAACGGCCCACAAGCTGGCTTGGTCTATTAATGGGCTTGAATACTGCCTGAAGGCCCGTTTGCTCTTTTGGGCATATTGGGTCATTATTTAGTTTTTTTTTTCTTTCTAATAATTCCCTTTTATTTTGGGATCTATTCTTGTTAGTTTTTAGTAAGCATCAAGGAGTCTTAGTCATTTCACCTATTTACTATGATGTGGTGTTAACATAGTTTATAGGCTTGCTTTTTTAGTGAGCATAGAACTATTAAATAAGTAGACCTAATCTATGTATCGTTGTGGCACCACCACAAACTTTTTATCTACCCTATGACAGTAGAGAGAGGATATGTAATGGCTCATTCTGGCTTTCGATGAATGATATACGCCCGATTTGAGTTTGATTCAAAAAAAAAAAAAACTCTTGATTTAATCTAGTTCTAAATATTTAATATAATTCTCAAGTCCACCCCTTACTACTTAAGCGAACTTTAAAGACTTAAATAATGAGTCATCTTTGCCTTTTTAGGTAAAATAAAATAAGAGGTTTTAATTTTTTTTATTTTTTATTGGAGCTCACTCCCTCTTGCTTGTTACATCAAAATTCGTTTTATTATATGGTTTTGATTCATTTTAAGACATCTATCATGTAATTATGAAGAGTTGAACAGAAGACTTTCCATTAAAAAAAAAAAAGGGCCTTGATGCAGTATACAGAATCAGGCCAAGGCTTTCCCACTTACACCACTAAAAGTTTTTAATTTCCAGCTACCCAATTCAAACGTTAAATAACAATAACAATTTTACTCTAAACCAAATTAATAAACTACATCATGCCATCGATCTATTTCTCCTCTCTCTCATACGGATACGGTCATACCTCTTCGATCTGAAACACTCTCTCTCTCTCCCCCCACCCCCGCCCTTCCCTCTCTCCTCGTCGGAGTCGGACATACGACGTCGCTCTGTTGGATCTCTGTGCTCGACGATGGCCGGTACGAAGAAGGATAGCTCCAATCTAGTACTCAGAACATGGAATTTGATTGGTACTCTATCATCTGTGAAGCCTTTTCTGAACACCACCACCGGTTTCCGGTCGCCGTTTCTTGAAAATTAATTTTCATTGGGTTTTGACGCCTTCAACCGGATTCTGACCCACTCTACCATCGGGTTTCTGGATTTCTGTGATAAGGGTTGCGAGGAGGAGACGTCGATGGAGGAGGTGGAGTCTGGAAGCACTACTAGAAAAACCCCCCATCACACACGGATGAGAATCCGTGTGAAATCATAGTATTACATACAGAAATCCGTGTGAAAACACCAATACACACGGTACAACGACGGATTAATAATCCGTACGTATTGCTGGCGTTGCTAATACTACCTTCACACAGATTTATCTAATCCGTGTGAATGCTTTTGCTGGGTCCCACATAAATCACAACTCCAGCAATTATAATCATGACAGAAAAGATCCGTGTGTACCAAATATAATATATTTGATTGAATTTTATTAAATTAATTACAGTTACATATTTATTGTTTGGTCCCTCAATTTATTGTCCTTTCAATTCCCAGTACCACTACATCTCCTGTCACCAATACCACCAAATCTCCGGTCCATTTAAATTCCTTAATACCACCAAATCCATGAGGCAGAGCCAACTCGTCCGATTCAAACACTAATCTCACAGAAGAAGCAAAACAGATATAGTCGCAGGTCTGTAAAGCATGAGCTGATATACAAGTTTCCGAGACCGGAAATCTAGTACCCAAAAAGCAGGAAATTGACCAAATCTAGAAGCAAAACCAAAGTTAGTGGGTTCGATTGTAGATCTGTTACGGATTCTTCTGCAAGCACCAAATCGGGAAAAATAACAAACTTTCGATCAGAGAAGTAGTAAGAAGTGCAGAAAATCTAGGAAGGCAATCACAATAATGTAAATTGGGCAGAGATGGAGAAAGAGAGACTTACAGTGTGTTTGTTGAGAAATATCAAAACTTCTTGGCTCTATTTTCTGCTGGGTTTGAAAGATCCTATACCAACCAACAACATCAGGCAGATCTACAAGAGTTATTAAAGAGAGAAAATTGAAACCCATGTTACCGGGGGATTTGGCATCACGAGTTCATATATAAGGTCAACTGAGGGAGAGAGAGAGAGATCTGGGCATTTTCCATCGATCAGTTCTCCTTTTTTCTTCTTCTCATAGCTCCTACTTGCGGTGGTGCCAGAAACAGCGGAGGAACCGCCGGGGAACTCAGAGCTTCACGGCGTTGATTCTCTTCCTAAAGCTATCGGCTGAATGGTCTGACCCCAGGAGGACATCGGCGACGAGAAGAGGAAACGATAGGTGCTGGTGCGCCGTCGTGAGGTGGCCGGACGGAGGAGATTCCGTCGGATCTCCTTCGCGGGTTACCGGGTCGAGAATCCGGGTCGAAGAGCTGTGAACCTTCTGGAGCCATCTCTCTCTCTCTCTCTCTCTCTCTCCCTCTCCCTCTCCATCCCTGCGTTCCTTCGATCTCCATCCTTATATACTCTCTTTTAAATGACTTTGGACGGCTCAGATGGAGCGGTGGATATTTTAGATGGCTAGGATCGCACCACCGAAATTTTTTTTTTCCATTTAATATTTTTCATAATCCCAAAACTTCCAAAATTTGTAACAATTAGCTCGGGTATTTGAAATATTCCCCGAGAATTCTCACGGACTCATTGCAACGCATACATTATCACATAGTCCAAATTTTGAAGACTTTATGAGAAATTTCGATAATTATTCCCGAGGACCTTAATAATTACCGAGATCATAAAATCTATTCCAAACGATCTCTCCTTATCCTGATAAAGTTTTCCGGGGCTCACATGTATTTTCTAAAGTTAGCTAATATTACAATAATGTATTAAATTTAAACAAATTTACCTCGGGTGTTACAGAGGGAGATTGGGAATAGGTGATTGGAGTGAAAAGAGAAGAAATGGAAATAGGGACTGGCAGTGTATTTGATAGTCTGCAACCCATTTTTTGAGTCTCTGTTCGGCAGAATTTGAAGGAGCTATAGAGATATTTCCCTCTTTGGCAACAATTGTTCACAGCCCCTTCTTAGCCACTAGTAAACGATAAAAAGGAAGTATGAAGATTAAATAATATATACCAACCTAAACTCTATCCACTCATGCTTTAAAGAGAAAAACAATAAAATTCAAAAATTCAAAATAAGTTAGGAAGTTGATAAATTGAAGTTAAATAAAGTGGGTCTATGAAATTTGCAGGAAAAAAATTCCCCAGAGAGAGAGAGAGGTCTGTTCAATTGCAAAAAGCGTTTAAAAAAAATTCACACGGATATTCGTGTGAACCAAATATTTATCAGAAATAATGTGCCAAATATGAGTACGATTTTATGTAATAATTTATTTATTTATTTTGAAATGAAATTCACATGGATTTTGGTGTGTCAATTCTAATTCACACGGTAATCCGTGTGAATTTCTGACACATATACAGGGTTTTCACACGGATGACTGTGTGAATTTTTGCGGCCCCACTTTCAGAAAATAATTCACATGGATGACTGTGTGAATGAACTTTTCACACGGATATATGTGTGTATTGCAATATTTTTCACACAGATTTACGTCCGTGTGAATATCCGTGTGCATGTCATCTGTGTGCATTGGGGGGTTTTTCTAGTAGTGAAGGGACTTGAGCGCGAAAATGTTTGAGAGGTTGAGGGAGAAGAATTTAAATTTTCTAGAAAAGGTCGACCCAACCTAGGCTCAGGCTTCGGGTGCTCTAGATGTTGCAATTATGTTGGCAGAGAGTCTACCTAGAATTAATCATGCATGTGTGCCAGTTTGTGGTTAATTGGTTAAACTAAGCCCAAATATGCAAATAGCTTGGGTAACAAAACTTCTATGATGGGTACCAAATGTTTTAATTCATCACCCACTAGTTTGGGCCTTAGTCACCGTTGTACCAAAGAGAAGAATCTGAGTATAGATATACTGCAGTTGCAAATAAATTTTCCTCAAGCTCAACATTGCACAGGCAATTATTTCCCCCCGCCCAATAAAAGATTATGTACTTCATCTTCTTCTTCAATAAAAGTTTATTTGTCTAATTTTAAATAAATTAATTCCCTTTCTCCCTAATAAATTTTTATTGCCCCCCAATAAACCTTTATTGGAGGGCAATAAACCCCAATAAAAAGTTTTCATTGGGGGAAAATAAAAATTTATTTGTGGGGGTAATAAATCTCTCCAGCGACCTATGAGATTTCCAACGACCTTTTTGGAGACCTTCGGCGAGGTTTCATAAAATTTTATTGCCCTCCAATAAATGTATATTTGGGGTAATAAATGTTTATGAGAAGGTCAATAAACCTCTATGGTGACCTATGAGATTTCAAACGACCTCTTTAGAGACTTCTTGCGAGGTTTTCAGAGAAGTCCTGCGGCTGGTGATTGGTGACCAGATTCCCGCGGCTAGTCACAAGACTCTGGTGAAGTGACCTATGGCTTCTCTCTCTCTCTCTCTCTCTCTCTCTCTCTCTCTCTCTCTCTCTAACAAAAGGGTGAGGCACAATAGTTTCAAAAAAATAAAAAAACTTAATTGGGTATTAGGGAATACCTTATTAGAGTCTTTATGGGTATGTGGAAATAAAAATAAGTGGATGGTGTGAGGGGGGAAAGTACCTAGAATTAGGGTAAATGGTCAAAACTAAAATAAAAAAATAAAAGCACTAAGGGACAATCAGCTGGCCAACTGTACAAGCTTTGTTTTTTGTTTTTTTGTTTTTTTGTTTTTTGTTTTTTTGAAAAAGGGCTGGTGCGGCTGCCTCAAGTCTTGATTAATGAAATTGCAGAATCCAAGGGAGGGACGTAAAGCTTGAACCTCATATTACAATATGCATAAAGAGAACATCTTGAAATAATAACAGGATTCTCTACAAAATCTATGTATTCTAAGTTCTAACAACTACCAATTAGCAAAGAGTGCACGAATGGTTGCTCCATTTTCTTTGACATAGCGGTGCCATACAGGAAAGATAACTTTATTACGAAGAAGTATCATTACAAATAACACAGCTTTCCCACTATGTTGCTTCACGGAAATAAATCCGGCGATACTCAATTTCATCCTGCCACTAGAAGGTTGCGTCCATTTCATCAAGTGAATAGCTCGTCACCTTGTTAGGACAGACAAGGTACACTGAGTGTGCATACCAAGACAAAACCCACATCCCCCTACCCAAAAGTGGTAGGGACTTATTACGGGCATAGAGCCACGTCTTTTTTTTTGAAGAAAATAATGAATTTTATTCATCAAATATGATTTAGATCATACAATAAGGCATCCGAAATAATAGTCGGAATAGAAGTGAACCACTCAGTCTGAATAGAAGATTCAAATCCAAGGCTAGCCAACCTATGAGCAATAGAATTTGCTTGCCTATTTACATGAAGCAATTCAATGAAATGAAAGGACTTACATAAATCCTTGATATCATCTACTAGGTTACTTAGTAGCGAGTGGTCACCAACCTGATCAGTAACAAATTGTATAGCAACAAGACAATCACTTTCAATTTCTACCTTTGTCGCTCCCAATTGTTGAAACATATGCATGCCATGCTTGATGGCTAGTAACTCAACATGAAGGGGTGACGTAATAAACTGCACTTTACATAAACTGGGTCAAGGGCCATGTCTTACTAAAAGTAAATAACAATAAAACAAAGTAGAAAAATAAACTAGGACAAGGGTCAAAGCCCAGACCCAAAGCCCATTAGGCCCAAGTTTGAGTAACCGATTGCAGAGATCACGACCCACCCATGCTGCCAGTGCCTCACCACCACCAGCAGCCTCGCCTCACAAGCTTTGTTTTAAAACCTATGTTTCAGTTTTTTAAAATTCAAATTATGAGGCATTTGTCGTAATGGTCGTTACGTACTCACCTACGTGTCAAATTATTATTGGCTTCCGTGAAACGGTCTGGCTACCCTTCCTAGAAAAGACATTGCCCCAAAATAGAGTCCTGTTTTCTCCCATTACTATTTCATTCAACCCTCTCCCTGCCTATTGCGACCTTTCATCGCTTCAGAACCAGCAGCAAACTAAAACCCCCAGCTCCTCCATTTAAACATCAAAGCAAAATGTCACCAAAAAATCAATCAGTGCAACCGATCTCAAACGCCCGTCAAATCTTTACTCAAATGCAGAGGAGTATGCAAATCATTGTGCTGTTTAATCCTCATCCTCAGCAAAACCATCCAAAACGACGATGCTCACCTCCTCCTGCATATCCAACGAGGGAAGCATGCAGCAAATTTCCATAGGTATTGGTCTTTGTTCGAATATAATGATTACAAGTTTGATTTTATGTATAGACGAGAAATGCGCGCTACTATTGTAGCAACAACTTTAATTTCCATCTTCAGTTTGTGTTTAAGATTGTTGACCTATTAAGATCCACATACAATTAAGCCTTTCTCTTAAAGCTAAACCTCTCGGGAATGAGACCGTTGATAAGATGAATGTTGTGTGTAGGTTGAAGAAGTCACTATATGGTTTGAAACAATCCCCCCGTTGCATGGTTTGGGCGCTTTACTCAAGCAATGAAGCAATTTGGATCATACTCTCTTCCTTAAGCATCATAAGGGTAAAGTAACAGCATTAATCATCTATGTTGATGATATAGTGATCACGGGTGATGATCGAGAGGAAATTAGGAGGTTGCAGCAGCAGTTAGCTTCGGAGTTTGAGATGAAAGACCTTGGTGACTTGAGATATTTCCTTGGGATAGAGGTAGCCAGGGAAAGCAGCAGCATCTTCTTGTGCCAAAGAAAATATGTTCTAGACTTGCTGTCAGAAACGGGTATGTTAGATTGCAGGTCAGCTGATACACTAATTGAACAGAATCACCGGTTAGCAGAGTACCCTGATCAAGTCCCAACTGATAGGGTGAGGTATCAAAGGTTAGTTGGCAGATTAATCTATTTGGGTCACACTAGACCTGATTTAGCTTATGCAGTGAGTGTGGTGAGCCAATTCATGCATAACCTAGTGAAGACCACATGGATGCAGTCATGCGAATCCTGCGGTATCTAAAGAGAGCTCCTGGGAAGGGCCTTATGTTCTCAAAACATCACTGCCTGGAGGTGACTGGTTATACTGATACTGATTGGGCTGGTTGTATTACTGATAGGAGATTGACCTCGGGTTACTTTACATTTGTCGGAGGGAACCTTGTCACTTGGAAGAGTAAAAAACAAAAGGTGGTGGCAAGGTCTAGTGCTGAAGCTGAGTATAGAGGTATGGCACATGGAGTGTGTGAGTTGTTATGGTTACGTAATTTATTGCGTGATTTGGGGTTCAAGCCAAAAGGAGCTATGAAGTTTTTTTGTGATAACAAAGTAGCTATTGAAATTTCACATAACCCAGTGCAACATGATCATACGAAGCATGTGGAAGTTGACCGACACTTTATCAAGGAGAAGTTGGACGCAAACCTGATTGCCTTCCCATTCATACCAACTGAGGAGCAGTTAGCAGATGTTCAGACTAAGGGTGTGTCAGTCAAAGTATTTCATGACTCACTTGACAAGTTGGGCATTCGAGATGTGTATGCTCCAACTTGAGGGGGAGTGTTGTGAGTCACAGATATTTTAGGATTACTATTAGGAATAGAATTATACTAATTGTATAGAATCAGGATTGTAATTGTGGTTTGATTACTTTCCTTATTAGTTCAGAATTAGGGTTGTATAAGGTTGTATAAATATGCCTCTGTATATTGAATGAATGTGTGTGAGAATTCATCCTCGAATTATACTAATTGTATAGAATTAGGATTGTAATTGTGGTTTGATTACTTTCCTTATTAGTCCAGAATTAGGGTTGTATAAGGTTGTATAAATATGTCTCTGTATATTGAATGAATGTGTGTGAGAATTCATCCTCCAAAGCTTCTTGTTCTCTAGAGAGTCTTATTTTTCAACTGACAACATCGAGACGAAGCCTCCAACACTCATGTGTCACGGTAGCATGGCCGAAATAAAAAAATTCGTTGGAAAACCGGTGAAGCTTTAGAGGTTCGATTCTCCCTCACTAGAAACCCATCTTTGAAAACCAACTCCACAGACACATCAGCAGCATCGAGATGGAGTCATTTATGCCCGTCCATCATCAAGAAGTGGCCGGAATACAAGAATTCGTCGAAGAACTAGAGAGTCTTCCGGGCTTCGTCCTACCGCCATCGATGGTTGTTCAGAGCAAATGCAAAAAGTACCGGACCTCATTTTGCTCTGTCAACACAAAGCTAACGGCATCAATGCTACGTTGGTAGGTGGACGGACGACAAAGAATGGACAAGGTCGCTGTCGTTGCAAAATGGGCCATCGACTCGGGTATCAGGTTGACTGATCTGATCCATTCCAAACTGATCCAGTGATATATCTAACACGATCAACGGTACAGATCTAGCACTGTTTGAAATCCATGATCCAGATTGCATCGCATCATGTTCTATTTAAAAAAAAAATAATCGGATAACGCTAACTTTCAAAAATGATTAAAAATAACTTGAATGTCTGAAAAATCCTCCGAAATTTGTAATGAACTCGTAATGACCTCTAATTTAATCCTAATTGCTCAAAGATAAAATTGGAAAAAAAATTAAATAATATTTGAAAGTTATAGAGTCTAAAATAAACTAAATAGTAGTAGGAATTCAAATTAAATTTGCTCGAAATTATATTTCCTTTTTAAAATAGGAAACTAAATCTTCGAGATCTTACATTATGATTGTTGTGGGTTGTGTCCATTCCTAAACTCGATTTGCTTGTGGGGCTAAAATCCTAACAAGTGGTATCAAAACTTTAATTCAAAGTTGTGGCAGTTTGTTTGAGATTCAAGGCACCAAAGAGTTTTACAATTCAACAACTGATGGCAAATGCAGCATTACTCTTTGGCAGAGGAGAGAAAAGGATTTCTTACCCAACTATTCTTAGTTAGAGCTTTAGTAGGCAAGGATGGAAAGCTAGAAGGAATAGAAGATGATAAGTGAGAAGAGCTGGAGTCACACTGTGTTAGCACGGTACGGCTGTATATGGCTGATGACATTATCAGCAATATGTTACGGATGAAGATATTCTCTGCCGGCTCAATGGGAGGAGTTGGAAAAACCCTATCTTGCATAGAGTCTGACCAATGTTGTAAATGATAATGACTATTCATGCAATAGGTATTGCTTAATGTATGCGATTGACAGACTCGTAATGTATGCCATTGACATACTTGTAATGTGCGATTGATTAGTATAACTATTATGTATTGCCTTTTGTATACATGATGTAACCCTATATAAACCTCATGGTGAGATGAATACAATACAATTATCCAATTCTCTACAACATGTTATCAGCACGATACTCTAACCCAAGCCCTAGCCAGAAAAAAAAACCCTAACACCCGAAATTTCTTTCACCAAAAACTGCCGCAAACTCCTAGCATTTTCTAGCCATACCGTGCACTGCTCCTGTAGCCCTTGAGCACCTGTGTGCCTCCTACTGCCTCTGTAGCATCGTCGCACGCCTGCTGCCCCTACAGCACAGCAGCACGCTCGTTCCTGTGCAGATCAGCCTGTTTGCATGCCCCGAAACGTCTTGATCGGGACCTCAGATAAAAATCCTTCCTTCATAAAGTTGTTCGTCTCTGCCTCTACTATCTGACCTACAAATTTCAGCCCTATTGGAGTCGTTTTGAGATCTGTACACCATTCGAAGTGGGAGATGTTCAGAAGCGAATCTGCTCCGAATTTCAACAAGTAAGTTTTAAAGATTAAAGTTCCTGCTTTCTTGTCTTTTAAATTCCTTTATTTTCTGCAGGATTTTCAATATACGAACATGAGTTCGATTATTTAATAAAGCAGAATTATGGGGATTCACGCTTAACGAACTAAAAGTGTTCGTATGAACTAAGAGTGTTCATAATGCTTGGACTAAGAGCGTCCGTAAGCATCAAATTGTGACCATATTAAAACATTATTGTTTGGTCTAATCCGAAAGAGATTCTTGGAAATTGTTTTCTTGGTAGAATAGCTCGGAAATCTTATTATTTTAGTTTTCGAGGAACTTTAGCTCCGAAACTAATATATCTTCTCTTCTTATTTTCAGGATGTCGAATGAACCTAGACTTGACTTTCCCATGCTTGACTCAACAGGCTCGGATTACCACAATTGGGTAACCGATGTTGAGAACCACCTCACTACAAAGGAAATATTACCCATAATCCAGGCACCTAACCCGGATAGTGTGTTCGTGCGAACACCTACAAAGCATGCTCAAGCAGTTATCTTAATGCAACGCCATATGGACAAGGCACTCAAATTGGAGTATATGTCAATCAAGGATGCAAGAGAGCTATGGGTAGCGCTAGAAGAGCGCTTTGGCAATGTCCAAGATTCCCTCCTCCCTGACTTGAAGGTTCAATGGAACAATCTGCGCTTTGCTGATTTCAAGTCTGTTGCTGAATATAATTCAGAAGCTCTTCGCCTACAGTCCATGTTGAGGTTTTGTGGACAACTTGTCACAGAGCAAGAGCTAATTGAGAAAACTCTCTCCACCTTCCTCGTTTCAGCCATTGTGGTATCAAAGCAATACCGCACTGAAGTCAATGCTGGATGGATCACGAGGTTTCATCAGCTTATCAATCTCATATCTGTAGCTGAGAAACATGATAACATACTCATGAGGAATTATAATTCAAGGCCCATTGGAACTAAAAGCGTTCATGAGGCGAATTATAATGCACCCAAAAGAGGGCGCAAGGAGCGGAACCCTAAGAATAAGGGATATGAGGGACGTATGGGTCCATATAACCGCCCTAACAAGGAATGAAACTACAGGTTTGGTGCAGATACACGTGGTGGCAATGCCACACATGGGAGAGTTGGTCGTGGTGGTGGCGCCATGGCTCATGGTGGAGGTGCCATGGGTCGTGGTGGTGGCACCAACCCTTCTAGGGAACGCCCACAACGTGCACCTCAGTTAAAGGGAGGCAACCATAATAGCATGTGTCATCGATGTGGATCATGTGAGCATTGGTTCAAGCAATGCAAGGCAATCGAGCAACTAGCTTCAAGATACAGGGACCTGAGGGAGCAAGAAGTATACCTTGCAGAAGAAGAAGAAGAAAGTGGTGGAGACATCCATTTCACCATAGAGGACTTCAAAGCTGACGATGAAGTGCACAAGGATGCCGCAGACTTTGATTAAATTAGTCCTTTTATTTTCCAAGAATTTTTGTAATGGCAATATGCCTTAGTCAATAAATGACAATTGTATTAAACTCTTTCTTATGTGGTGCACCCAATGAAATATGATGTCTAGGAAAGTCATTGAGATTAATGGTACTTAAGAGAGCCTCGCTCCACCAACATCTCTCTCTGCTTTCCTGGTCATATTTGATTAGAGTTACCAAACGGATAGAGTGACTACAATGTGTCTTAGTTTTATTTTATTTTGGATTAGACTTTTTGGGACCTTTGATGTAATCATTGGCTATCTTTATTAATAAAGTATCGTATTATTATTCGATGTCATGGACATGTTTTAAATCTGAACTTTATTATTGTTCAGTATGTTTCCTGGAGAGTTGGAATGCCTTGTTGATAGTGGCACCACACATACTATATTGCGACATAGGCAACTATTTCTATGGATGACGCCTAGTCGATCTTCTGTGACTACGATCGCTGGACCATCACAATTGTTTCATGGTCGAGGACCAGCTCAATTTATGTTGCCAAATGGTACAAGTATTAATGTCACCGAAGCTCTATATGCTCCTAGGGATGGAAGGACCCTATTGAGTTTTAAAGATATAAGAGCCAATGGTTTTCATGTGGAAACACATTGTGAGAACGGACAAGAGTTCCTTTGCATCACCTCTAATGACTACGGACATAAACGAGTATTAGAGAAACTTATGTGTTGATCTAGTGGGTTGTATGCAACCACTATTTAAATTATTGAATCCAACCATGTCATGAGAGATGACTTATGGGATTCTGACACATATAGGCTTTGGCATGACCGTTTGGGACACCCAGGTCGTGATATGATGATCCGTATATTAAAGACTTCACACAGACATCCATTTTTCAAAACGGAAAGAAGTCAGAACCAAAATTCGATCCAAGGTAGGGCTGGCGCCGCCTACCCCCTGCGAGCCAAAAGTGGTATTGACGCCACCAATACCTCCTTGGTTCCTTTTTCTACTTCTAAAGTCAATTGTGACTTCGTGGCTCAACCGAATACTTCCCTGGTTGCTTCTAAAGCCCATCTTTCATTTTGCAAAGCCTGCTCTTTAGCAAAATTAGGATCGATACCATCCTATGCAAAGGACACTAAAGAAAATATTCCATTCTTACAAAGAATCCAAGGTGATATTTGTGGACCTATTCAACCAACTTGCGGACCATTTAGATATTTTATGGTGTTGGTTGCTACATCGACACGATGGTCACATGTCATGCTATTGTCCACAAGAAATGCTGCATTTGCTAAACTCCTAGCACAAATTATTAAATTAAGGGCTCACCACCCTGATTATCCCATTAAGTCAATTCGTCTTGACAATGCTGGAGAGTTTACATCAAAAACATTTGATGACTATTGCATGTCCATTTGGATTGAGGTTGAACACCCTGTTCCTCATGTTCACACCCAAAATGGTCTCGCAAAAGCTGCCATTAAAAGACTTCAAATGGTCGCTAGAGCTTTGGTTATGCGCACCAATCTCCCTGTTTCTGCTTGGGGCTATGCAATATTGCATACAGCAGTGCTCATTCGTCTGAGGCCTACTGCCACTCAACCCTTTTCTGTGTCCCAGATGGTTACTGGATATGAGCCTGATGTTTCACATTTACGCATATTTGGGTGTACAGTTTATGTGCCAATTGCGCCGCCACAGCGCACCAAAATGGGTCCTCAAAGACGATTAGGCATTTATGTTGGATATGACTCTCCAACCATTATCCGCTACTTAGAACCCTTAACAGGCGATCTATTTACCGCTAGATTTGCGGATTGTCACTTTGATGAGACAGTCTTCCTGTCGTTAGGGGGAGGTAAGAACAATAATATTCAACAGAAATGACAGGAATTGTCGTGTATGTCCCCACTTTGTCTCATCTTGATCCCCGAACCGTACAGTCCAAAATTGAAGTGCGGAGAATTCTTGATCTTCAGAACGTAGCAGACTCTATGCCTGATGAGTTTTCTGATCACATATACCTGCTGCAAACGTGCCTGCAAGGATTGATGTCCCTAAAAATCATGGACATGACGCCTCCACCACTAATAGTGATGGCAATATGGCTCAGGCCGGGCTCCCAGCAAGGAAACGTGGGAGGCCCAAAGGTTCGATGGATTCTCGCCCGAGAAAGAAAGCGAGTTTGGCACAGAAAGATCCATTAATCATCGACATAAATAACCCGTCTCATGAAGATATTCCGGATTATGGTTATGTCCAAGAGACATCATTGGGGGACGCTCCAATGCTAGAACCAATTCCAGCGAATAGGGAGATCTCCATGAATTACACTAGTGTACATGAGACGTTGAATCGAGATTCTATTATCCTTGATAATGTGTTTGCATATTCTATTGCTCAAGGAATTATAGAACACGAAGATATCGAACCTCGCTCCGTTGAGAAATGTCAACGAAGAGCAGACTGTCCTAAATGGAAAGATGCGATCCAGGTTGAATTGAATTCACTAACAAAGAGACAGGTATTTGGGCCTTTAACGCTAACACCCCCAAGTATAAAGCCTGTTGGCCATAAATGGGTCTTTGTTAGAAAGCGTAATGAGAAAAATGAGGTTGTTAGATACAAAGCCCGCCTTATAGCGCAAGGTTTCTCACAACACCCTGGAATCGACTACGAGGAGACATATTCTCCCGTAATGGACGTTATAACGTTCCACTACCTTGTCAGTTTGGTAGTTTCTGAAAAACTTGACATGCAGCTTATGGATGTGGTTACAGCATATCTCTATGGGGATCTAGATTCAGAGATATATGTGAAGGTTCTAGATGGACTTCAATTACCCAAGTCAAGTGGCTCTAAACCACGGAGCGCGTTTTCAATAAGATTGAGACGCTCACTATATGGATTGAAACAATCCGGACGGATGTGGTATAACCGTCTAATTGAGTACTTGATTGGAAATGGATATGTCAACAATGAAATATGCCCATGCGTGTTTATAAAGAGGACAAGTTCCGGATTTGAAATTGTAGCAATGTATGTCGATGACATGAACCTAATTGGAACTCTAGATGAGTTAAAGGAAACTGCTAAGTACTTGAAATCCGAATTTGAGATGAAAGATCTTGGGAAAACACGGTTTTGCCTTAGACTAGGACTCGAGCACCGTAGTGATGGGATTATGATCCATCAGTCAGCATATAATCAAAAATTATTAAGGCGCTTTAATGAAGATAAAGCAAAGCCTATGAGGATTCCCATGATCAGTCGTAGTCTTGAGCCTGAAAAATATCTATTTCGTCCAAGGGATGAGGACGAAGACTTATTAGAGGCTGAAGTGCCCTATCTAAGTGCAATAGGCGCATTATTGTACTTAGCTCAATGCACAAGACCGGACATCTCATTTGCAGCGAACTTCTTAGCCCGGCATCTAAGTGCAATAGGCGCATTATTGTACTTAGCTCAATGCACAAGACCAGACATCTGAATCGCAGTGAACTTGTTAGCTCGGCATAGTTCTGCGCCAACACGCCGCCATTGGATTGGCATAAAGACAATCTTTCGATACTTGAGAGGTACGATTGATATGGACTTGTTCTATCCCTACAGAGAGAAAAGAAATAACAAAAGTGTGGGATCGGACTCCATAAGGCAAAATGCCACCTTCCGTGCTCCTCCTCCCTTCCATCAAAATGACAATGATGTCTTGATGGGTTTTGCTGATGCAGGGTATCTCTCTGACCCTCACAAAGGTCGCTTCCAAACGGGTTATGTCTTTACCATGGGAAGCACTGTGATATCTTGGAGGTCTATAAAGCAGACCCTTGTTGCTACTTCCTCAAATCATGCAGAGATTATCGCTCTACATGAAGCGAGAATGCATATAGCTAAGGTCTGTAGTTAGACACATTCGAGGAACTTGTGGTTTGAAGTCTACCACAGATGAACCTACATGCATTTATGAAGATAATGCAGCTTGTATTGAGCAAATAAAGTTAGGTTTCATCAAGGGCGACAACACCAAGCATATATCACCTAAGTTCTTTTACAATCAGCAACAACAAACACTTCTAAATATTGAAGTGAATCAAATCCGTTCAGAGGATAATGTAGCAGACTTGTTTACCAAGTCGTTACCTAAATCCACCTTCAAGAAACATGTGAAGAGCATCAGATTAAGAAAGTTATCCGAACTCCCATAATTGTAGAAATCAGGGGGAGACCTTGACATCAGGGGGAGGTATGATGTCTACATGTTCGATCTCGAAGAGTGAAGGACGTGTTGTGCTCTTTTTGCTCTTCGACCAGGGTTATTTTTGTCTCACAGGGTTTTTATTACCTGGCAAGGTTTTTAGTGAGGCAATGATCAAAACGTCATCATCGAGTTTGAGCGGCACAAGGGGGAGTGTGGAAGGATGTCGACTACTCCACATTCACGTGCGTTGTGCTCTTTTTCTCTTTCGACCAAGGTTGTTTTTTCCCACAGGGTTTTTATTACTTGGCAAGGTTTTTGACGAGGCAACTTAGAAGCGCATATATAACATAGGCAACACTATTGACATGGAATATCCAAGGGGGAGTGTTGTAAATGATAATGACTATTCATGCAATAAGTATTGCTTAATGTATGCGATTGACAGACTCACAATGTATGCGATTGACAGACTCGTAATGTATGTCATTGACATACTTGTAATGTGCGATTGATTAGTATAGCTATCATGTATTGCCTTTTGTATACATGAAGTAACTCTATATAAACCTCATGGTGAGATGAATACAATACAATTATCCAATTCTCTATAACAACCAACAAGTTATGATAAAGCGGCAATTGTAGATGCTGAAGATGCATGACGGCAATAATCTTATGGACCACATGAACGTGTTCGATCAATGGATGCTTGGATCAACTGCAGAAAGTTGATGTGAATAGGAAGAAGCTAAGGCCCGTTTACTTCTTACCTAGCTTCCCAAATTGTATAAAAATGTGGTGATTTTTACCTAGTTTTATTATCAGAGTGAAATAACAAATATCTTGGGTGGACGTAGGCAAGTTATTTGCTGAACCACATTAAATCTTGTGTTAACTATTTTTCATATTTATTTGTTTGTTCTGCTTTATTGTGGTTGTTACGGGATGTGTTTATTCCTAAATCTTGATTCGTTCTTGGGATTAAAATCCCAATATAGACTAGCATGCATTTATGTTGAAAGAAGAAACAAACTTTTTTAAATACAAGTCATCTTCCAAGAGTCCAGAGGAAAAATCCAAATGTCGAAGACTCGAGAGTCTTCCTCATAACAAAAGAACTGACTATACTATAGAACAAAACTTGACTCTCTAAAGCGTTCATTTCTATATTCATTACAATAATTAAATTTCCTGAATTTTCAGTACGTAGCATGTATGCCTATAGTTCCTCTTTGCATATTCTGCATGCTATGCTATTTTTTGTAATCCCTTCATGTCAGAGAACTTTATAAAACCTCTTGCGTAATTGATTTGAAAGATATAACATCAAAACTGGTCAATATATACCAGGAAAGAAGTCAGAAGCGTCCTCTTCTTCTTGTCCTTCATATTTTCTTAATCTCCTTGCTTTCATTGAAAGCCACCTCATTACCAAGAGCAGAGGCTGAAGCTCTCATAAGCTGGAAGAACAGCTTTGATTCTGCATCCCATTCTCTCAATTCATGGTCCCTCATAAATTTAAACAACCTCTGCAACTGGACCTCCATTGTCTGTGACACCAAAACCAAAACAGTTTCCCAGATTGACCTCTCAAATTTCAACCTCAATGCAACACTAACAGGATTGGACCTCACCCAGTTTCTAAATCTCACCCATTTCAACCTCAATGGCAACAATTTCACAGGGGCAATACCATCTGCCATTGGCAACCCCACCAAGCTCACAACTAGGGATGTGGGCAACAATCTTTTTGCACAGGAAGTGCCTGTGGAAATGGGGAAGCTAACGCGGGTTGAGTATTTTAGTCTTTACAGCAACAATCTCAGCGGTGCCATTCCATATCAGCTGGACAATCTGGAAAAGGTACAATATTTGGTTCTTGGAAGTAACTACTTAGAGCCTGCTGATTGGTCTAAATTATCTGTTTTTCCTGTTTTGACATACCTTAATCCCACCAGAGATTGGGAACATGATTTCGTTGTCTGTCTTTGATGTCAACACAAACCAATTTGAGGGGAGTTGCCAGAGACCATTTATCTCCTCACAAACCTCCAAGGCTTTTCTGTGTACCATAATAAGTTGTCCGGAAGTATTCCTAGTGATTTTGGGAAGTATAATCCTAACTTGGAATATCTTAACTTCGGGTAACAAATTCTCTAGAGAATTGCCACAAGAACTGTGTAGTGGATTTGCTTTGTAATTTTTCACAGCGAATGATAACAGCTTTACAGGGTCATTGCCCGAGTGCTTGAGATTTTGTTCAGCATTAGTTCTAGTGTGGCTTGATCAGAACAAATTCACTGGTAACATTGCCAATGCATTTGGTACACATCCCAGCCTTAAGTACGTTTCTCTCAGCAGCAATCAATTTCTCAGTCATGTCTCACCAGAATGGGGAGAATACAAAAATCTCACTTGCTTACTGATTGATAGAAATAAAACATCTGGTGAAATACCGGTTGAGCTTGGGAAGTTGATCAACTTAAAGAAGCTCAGTCTTGACTCTAATGACTTGACTGGACACGTTCCACCTCAATTGGGAAACTTAGGCATGTTGTTCAGTCTCCACCCGAGCAATAATCATCTGATGGGGGGGTCCCTCAGAATCTAAGCAATTTGACTATGCTTCAGGAACTTGATTTATCTGGAAACCATTTGACAAGAACTATACCAGCAGAGCTTGGTGGTTTGAAGTGGTAACCATAGCAGGAAGTCTTCGGAGAAGACAAATTCAGGAGAATTAGAGACACTGGCCCTGGCATGAATATCAGCATGCCATATTTCTTTCTCTATGAACATGTTGGACTTGAGAGTAATTGAAATATTGCAGAAAATGTTTGCAATTAATCAAGATGATTCCCAAAGGGTGATAATCAATGTCATCTTGCTTGAGAAGGTTCACCAAAACAGCAGAATCAGATTCAATTTCCAAATGCGTGATTGATAGGTCCAAGGCAAGCTTCATCTCATAAAACAAGCCCCAGGCTTCAGCTTGCAGAACTTCTCCAAACCCAATATTGTACATGAAGCCACTAATCCAGTTACCAGAGGAGTCTCTAATGAGACCACCAGCACCAATGCTTCCATTTCCAGATTTTGACCCATCAAAGTAAGTTTAAAATGACCAGGCATAGGTTTGTTCCAAGATAGCAAAGACTTTTGACTTGCTTTTTTTTTTTTTAGTACTGAAACGTAAAGGACAAACCAAATTCTAATCATCATCAATCATCATCATCATCATCAGGTTGTACAAATTACTAGTTCAATGTTCTGCTACATAGTTGCATTTACTGCCGAAAGTGTTAAAACAGTAATGCTCATTGGAGTGTTCTAAACTATTCCCAAATTAACTAGATTAGTCTAGAAACATCTTGTAATTGAGAAGTTGCAGAAAAATCTAGAAAGAAGTAGATATTTATGAGCTTAAGTCGGTGGAGTGGAGATAATCATGTGAATGTCGGTTAACAGCTCCTATATATATATATGTGGATGTACTCTTGTAATTAATGAATGAACCAAGCATAAGTCAATAGTTTCTCTCCTCTGTTTTTCTTTCTTGAACAACCTCCTCTGTTTCTAACTCTTTAGCACCTCCTCCACTTCTAGTCCTAGCTCACCTAGCTCCTAAACATCTTTTCCTAAACACATTGTCCTAGCCCACTACTACTCAAGCTTCCGCACCAAATTCCAACAGTGGTATCAAAGCCACAAATTCTAACAGTGGTATCAGAGCTTTCTTCGATCAAATTTGAGGCGTTGATTTGTGTCTTCCACCATGTCTACCTCCACCTCCAACCAAACATCGATTCCTCTTCCCATCTTCAAGGGAGAAAACTATGTTTTTTGGAGTATCAAGATGAGAACCTTCTTTATGTCTCAAGATCTATGGGACATAGTAGAGAAAGGATTCTCGACTCCAGAAAATCCGACAGTGGAGCAATTGAGGCAAGAAAAGAAAGAAAAATTAAGAGATGCTAGTGCTCTCTTCGCCATTCAACAAGCGGTGGACGATACAAATTTTTCAAGAATCATGGGAGCTACCACATCAAAAGAAGCTTGGGATCTACTAAAGGAGGAGTTTCAAGGGACGGCAAAGGTACGTTCCGTTAAACTACAAACAATGAGGAGAGAGTTAGAAAATTTGAAAATGAAAGATTCTGAGATCGTAAAAGATTACTATTCCCGGTTAAAGGAAATAGTAAATCAATTAAGAGCCTATGGTGAAAATATTAGTGAGACTAGAGTAGTTGAAAAAATACTCATTAGCCTCACTGAAAAATATGACCCAATAGTTACTGCCATCGAAAATTCTAAAGACATAACAACTCTTTCGGTGACAGAACTAATAGGCTCTTTAGAAGCTTATGAGAAAAGATTGAGTAGTCGGAATGAAAGTCTTATAGAAAGTGCATTCCGATCTAAACTCAATATACGATCTCAGAAAAATGAAAAAGAAAAAAAGTTTGAAGAATTTTCTAGAGGAGGAGATAGACCCAAATATTGGGCAAATAAAAAAGATATAAAGGAGAAAAGAAATTATTCTCCATGTGGAATCTGCCACAAAAATAATCATCAAGAAAAATATTGTTGGTTTCGGGGAAAACCAAAATGCCGAAACTGCAACAAATTTGGTCATATTGAGGAAAATTGTTTCCTCAAGAAAAATCACCGAGCAGATTTTTCAGAAGAAAATGAGCAAGATGAGCAGCTCTTCTATGCATGTCACTCGGCGATTGAAGAGAAAAATAAGAAGTGGTACATGGATAGCGGCTGCAGCAATCATATGTCTGGAGACAAAACCATTTTCTCCAAACTTGATACTTCACAAAAGTCTCAAGTGAAACTAGGAAATGGAGAAATGGTGAAAACTAAAGGTAAAGGTACGATTTCCATCCTGACTAATTTAGGAACTAAAAAGATTAATGATGTTCTATTAGTTCCTAGCTTGGAGCATAATCTCCTAAGTGTCGGACAAATGATGGAAAATGGTTATGCTATATTATTTCATGGAGACTTCTGCAACATATTTGACAAGAAAAGAAGGTTGATCTTCAAAATAAGGATGAAAAATAGAAATTTCCCCATCCAATGGCAACAAATGGCCATGAAAGCAGAAGTCGAGAAGAAAAATATTTGCCTAGAGAAAAAGCAGCCGAGGACTCTACCACGTCAAGCAAATAAAGAAAGGAGTTCAAATCCTCCACAACCAAAAAGTTGTGAAGTTGCGATGAAGAAGAAAGCCAGAGAAAGGCTTGGGAAGAAGAAAGATGAAGGAAGGCCATGGAAAAAGAAAGCAAGTGCGAGAACACCTTCGGCAAGGCACTTCCAAGATCGAGACTTAAATTACTATGAGATTAGTCGGAATATCATCAATGAGCATTAAGGAGGAGTGTTAAAACAGTAATGCTCATTGGAGTGTTCTAAACTATTCCCAAATTAACTAGATTAGTCTAGAAACATCTTGTAATTGAGAAGTTGCAGAAAAATCTAGAAAGAAGTAGATATTTATGAGCTTAAGTCGGTGGAGTGGAGATAATCATGTGAATGTCGGTTAACAGCTCCTATATATATATGTGGATGTACTCTTGTAATTAATGAATGAACCAAGCATAAGTCAATAGTTTCTCTCCTCTGTTTTTCTTTCTTGAACAACCTCCTCTGTTTCTAACTCTTTAGCACCTCCTCCACTTCTAGTCCTAGCTCACCTAGCTCCTAAACATCTTTTCCTAAACACATTGTCCTAGCCCACTACTACTAAAGCATCCGCACCAAATTCCAACAGTGGTATCAAAGCCACAAATTCTAACAGAAAGTACTCTATTTAGACATGCTCAAACTCGTTTACAGAACTGAATCTAGGTTCAAAATGTCCGGCATTCAACACCACTTGGAAACCCTCCGATCATAACCTGTTTATGCCAAATCACTGTTGCTGCTGATTTTGTTGCTGGTTCTGAGAGTTGGGTGGAGGCGGCATGCCACGAGGCTGTCCATACAAAGGAACACCACCAGGTGGAGGAGGCATCCCAGGACGAGGCGGTGGACCTTGCATTCCAGGCCGCGGCGGAGGCGGTGGACCCCTCATCACCTGGCCAGGAGGCCCCATTGGTCTCTGAGCAAACTGCATTGGTGGAGGGCCTGGAAACTGAGGTGGACCGCGCTGGTATCCCCTGGCCATCTGCGGCGGCCCTTACTCTATTTAGACTTTTGACTTGCTTTAAACCATTCATAGGCATATCCTTGAATAACATCAGGAAAGTTAAAAGGAACACAAAAACTTGGTTCAAAAATTTCCTTATCAAGTGATATTAGTTGTCGGTTAGGAATTTCAGCTCTCACTGTTTAAAAAAAATCAAAAGGTTAAAACATGAAACATGGGGCACTCATTCATAGGTGGAGTTTCTATTGCATTCAAAAGAAAAAGTGAAAAACTACAGGTCAAGTGTGGACCGACTTGCTGAATGAGCTTCCCAAGTCATTTTAAGTCTCCTCAAAACTATTCAGAGAACTTAAAAAATCAACCTCTTGCTTCAAAATTGATCCTCTCCTGGTGTAGATTCCTCCTTCTGTGCAGCTTTATTGGATCGAGCACAACATCATGAAAGCAGTTCAGGAGACTCCTCTGCATCTCCTCCTTCATATATTCTTGCTCTTTTTGCTACCATTGCAGGCCACGTCATCACAAAGAATACAAGCTGAAGCTCTCCTAAAATGGAAGAACAGCTTTGCTTCTTCACCACCTTCCCTGAATTCATGGTCGCTCACAAACCTAAACAACCTGTGCAACTGGTCTGCCATTGTCTGCAACCACAATACCAAAACAGTTTCCGAAATTCACCTTGCAAACTTCAACATCACCTCAGCACTAACACAGTTCAATTTCAACAAGTTTTTCGATCTCACCCATTTCAACGTCAGTGGCAACAATTTCTCAGGGCCTATACCATCTGCCATTGGCAACCTCACCAAGCTCACAACCTTGGATTTGGGAAACAATACCTTGGAACGAGAAGTGCCTGCGGAAATGGGCAAGTTAACGGAGCTTCATTTTCTAAGTCTCAACAACAACTATCTCAGTGGTACCATTCCCTATCAGCTGGACAATCTCAAAAAGGTACAATATTTGCTTCTTGGAGGTAACCACTTAGACACTCCTGACTGGTCTAAATTTTCAGGCTTTCCTTTGTTGAGCTACCTTGATCTTTATGGGAATAATTTAGATTCAGAGTTCCCAGAATTTATATCTGAATGTAGGAACTTGACCTTCCTGGATTTGTCTGGAAATCTTTTCACTGGCCAAATACCAAAATTGGTAGTTACCAACCTGGTCAAGCTTGAATCTCTCAATCTCACCGATAACCGATTCCAAGGGCCATTCCCATATAACTTTCCCAACATTAACTCAAATATAACGAGATTGAGATAGTGAATTTTCTAATAAATTATTACACCCAATCTGTGGTGTATATAAACAGATTACAATCGTACTACAACTATTGTGTACTACTGTACTACCACATATACAAGGTAAGTATTTACAACGATATATTCCCTTGCAGTCTATTCCTAATAGGGAACGATGACTCACACTAACACTCCCCCTCAAGTTGGCGCATATACATCAACCATGCCCAACTTGCTTAGTGAGTCATAAAATGCCTTCCTGGAAACTCCTTTGGTAAGTACGTCTGCAAGTTGCTCTTCAGTTGGAACAAAAGGAAAGCTAATGATTTTGGCATCTAGCTTCTCTTTTATAAAGTGACGATCAACTTCCACATGCTTAGTACGATCATGCTGTACTGGATTCTGTGATATGTCAATAGCTGCCTTGTTGTCACAATACAACTGCATGGAATTTTTGAGTATGAAACCTAGATCACGTAACAGATTTCTCAGCCACAACAATTCACACACTCCGTGAGCCATACCTCTATACTCCGCCTCAGCACTAGAACGTGCAACAACTTTCTGTTTCTTACTCTTCCATGTAACCAAATTACCTCCCACAAAGGTAAAGTAACCTGATGTCGACCTCCTGTCTGTGATATTTCCAGCCCAATCTGCATCTGTGAAGCCACAAACCTCAAGAATGTCGTTGTGTTTAGAAAATAGTACTCCCCTACCTGGAGCTGACTTCAAGTACTTCAGAATTCGCATAACAGCATCCATGTGACTCTCACTCGGATTATGCATGAACTGACTCACCACGCTCACTGCATACGCAACGTCAGGTCTGGTATGAGCCAAATAAATCAAGCGCCCAACTAACCTCTGATAGCGAGCTCGATCAGTAGGTACCTGATCTGGATACTCAGCTAAACCATGGTTCTGCTCAATAGGAGTATCAATAGGTCTGCAATCTAATAAACCTGTCTTTGTCAGCAAGTCAAGAACATACTTCCTCTGGCACAGATAGATTCCTTCTCTCCCCCTGGCTACCTCAATTCCTAAGAAGTACTTAAGCTCACCCAAGTCCTTCATCTCAAACTCAGAAGCTAGCTGTCTCTGCAGTCTATCCATCTCAACAGTGTCATTACCAGTGATTACCATATCATCCACATAGATAATTAGAGCTGTTACCTTCCCCTGTTGATGCTTGAGAAACAAGGTATGGTCTGAGTTGCTCTGCCTGTAACCAACCTTCCGCATGAACTGTGAAAATCTTCCAAACCAAGCACGAGGTGACTGTTTGAGACCATACAGAGATTTTCTCAATTTGCATACAAACTCACCAGGAGAAGCAACTACATACCCTGGTGGGAGGCACATGTATACTTCCTCAGCTAACTCTCCATGAAGAAATGCATTCTTGACATCAAATTGTCGGAGTGGCCAGTTTAAACTAGCAGCGAACGAGAGCAAAACCCGAATAGTATTCATCTTGGCAACAGGAGCAAAAGTTTCATCATAGTCTATACCATACGTCTGAGTAAATCCCTTTGCTACAAGACGTGCTTTGTATCGATTCACTGATCCATCTGCATTATGCTTCACGGTAAACACCCAACGACAGCCTACAGCCTTCTTGCCTTGTGGTGGAGACACAAGTTGCCAAGTACTGTTCTTCTGCAACGCCTCCATCTCTTCATCCATAGCCTTCCTCCACTTTGGATCCCCCAATGCATCCTGCACTTTGTTAGGTACTGATACAGCAGATATTTGATTCACAAATGATGCATATGACTTAGATAACCTACTAGTGGACATATAGTTGGCTACTGGATATGTTGATTTGGCAGTAAGAGTAGGTTCATATCTTTTGGCTGATTGACCTCGAGTGGTCCTATGTGGTAACACATATTGCTCAACATTAGACTCACTACTACTAGTATCAGTGGATGGACATACCTCAAATGGATGATCTTCAGTACCAGGAAGCTGTGGGTCAGGGGTAGAAGCGATGGCAGGAGGGGCAGTTGTGTCTTCAACCTCATTCTGAGTGATGGAAACTGGTGCTTCTGCTGCTGGAGGAGGCGAGCTAATAGTTTCAACCGGATCCGTCAAAATACCTCCTGGCTGTGTGCCTTCTCCTTCTCCCTCTGATTCCTCCCCCTCTCCATGATATAGCTCTTCAAAATATGAATTCTCCCCCTGAAGAGCTGTATCTGAAGAGGAGAAATAACTCATGTCTTCAAAGAAAGTAACATCCATAGTGACATAATACTTTCTGGTGGGTGGATGATAACACTTGTACCCCTTCTGATGACCTCCGTAGCCAACAAACACACACTTAAGGGCCCGGGCATCTAACTTAGACCTCTGATTTTTTGGTACATGGACAAAGGCAACACAACCAAAAACACGAGCTGGAAGATTGTGAAAAGATGGTAAGGAGACATGAGAGGCGAGAACCTCAAAAGGAATTTTGCCCTGAAGGACACTAGATGGAAGACGATTGATAAGATGAGAGGAAGCATGTATAGCATCGCCCCAAAGATACTTAGGCATATGAGCACTAAAAAGAAGGGCACGAGCCATATCAAGTAAATGACGGTTTTTCCGTTCGGACACTCCATTCTGTTCTGGTGTTTGTGGACACGTGGTTTGGTGAACAATCCCATGGTTTTGAAAAAATTCTTGGAACACATGATTCACATACTCCCCCCCATTGTCAGAACGAAGGACTTTAATGGTGCTATGATATTGTGTCTGAACAAGATTACGAAAGGTTTGAAAAGCGGGGAAGACTTCAGCTTTGGTTTTAAGAAGAGCAACCCATGACAATCTTGTACAATCATCAATAAACAACACAAAATATCGCATACCCGATACAGTAGGCTCTCTAGAAGGACCCCAAACATCAGAATGAATCAACTCAAAGGGAATAACACTTTTATTAGAAATACTAGGAGAATAAGTAGCACGATGACTCTTGGCCAAGACACATGTTTCACAATGTAAAATTGACTCATCCACACCAATAAACAGAGTAGGCATGGTTTTCTTCATAAGACTAAAAGATGGATGCCCTAAACGGCGATGCCACAACCAAATCTCACTTAGCTTATCAGAAGTCGAAGTCAAAGCGGCTCTGGACGGTGCTCCTGGTTTCTCTCCTGCGTATGTCTGATCCAGATGGAACAACCGGCCCCTCAGATACCCCCGACCGACTATCTCCCTGGTGAGAAGATCCTGAAAAATCACATACATAGGATAAAAGGTTACAGAGCATTTAGACTCAGTGTTCAATTGTGGGACAGATATCAAGTGATGAGATAAGTCAGGCACATATAACACATTATGAAGTTCTAAGGTAGGAGTAATACGCACTGACCCTGAACCTAACACAGGAAAAGCCTCACCATTGGCATTGGTGACATAGGACACTGGTGGGGAAGACAACTCAGTAAAATATGATTTATCATAAGTCATATGATCGGAGGCACCAGAATCAATAATCCATGTATCAGAACCAACAAAGTGAGAAACCTTTAAAGCCATACCAATTTTACCTCGACCAGCTATAGAGGCTGTAGGAGTAGCTCCACCTGCTGTATGATGATCTTGGCCAGCTACGCCATAGAAATCTGGTTCTTGGACTAATTGAACAGCAGCTGCTTTCGCCTTAGGACGATAACCTTGCTTTTTCGGTTTCAGGTGAGGGTTCAACTTCCAACAAGTCTCTCGAACATGCCCAAGGTCGTTGCAATAAGAACATTGAGGACGAGCGCGATTGGTGAAGCCTTGTGGGAAACCTTGCTGATGAAGAGGGGCTGAATTCTGCTGCTGAAGGAAAGGGGCCGGTGACTTGGCCTGAATGGCTAGGCTAGAGACTTCAACCTGTGCATGTTTGACACTTTCCTGTTGAGACTCATCCTTGCGGATGTATGTAAAAGCTGTGTTCAAACTAGGAGGGTCTGGCATTCTGAGCAATTCTCCCTTGGCACTACTATGCTTCTCATCAAGTCCTCTCAAGAACACATGAACCCGTTCTAGCTCCTTCTCTTTCTGGTACCACACAAGATCTTCCTGATTCTTGATCTTGCAAGGACGCTTCTGATCAATTTCAGCCCATACATTCTTCAGCTTAGTGAAATACACAGCTACTGGTTGCCCATTCTGTTGCATATTAGCAGCTTTGCACATCAATTCATGAACCTGTATAAAATCAGACTCATTTGTATAGAGATCTCCCAACGTCTTCCATATCGCCTCAGCAGTTTCACACTCCTCTACCATTTGTAGCACATCATCAGTCATGGCTCGAAATAGAATTGACATGACAAACCCATCATCATCTTCCCACTTAGTATAGGCCTCCACATTATCTTCACTAGGAGCCTTGATTGTTCCAGTCACATGCCCCATTTTGTGTATCCCACGGAGATAAACAGACATAATCTTCTTCCATGTTCGGAAATTAGCACCAGTGAGTTTGGTACCCCCAAAAGAACCACCTTCTGAGTTCTTGACAGAGACTTCAACCCTCTGGACCTCATTGGTCTTAGAACTCTGACCTTCACTGTCATCACCACCCATTGCAATAATACACTAGAAAAATATACAAATCCCAAAGTGCGCAGCGGAAATAATAACAAATGTCTCCAAACAAAATCAAACAAATAGTAACAACTTTTTTTTTTTTTTTTTTTTTTGAACCTGTTTGACTAAGCTGAATGGGTTGACCGACTCAATCACCGAGTTGACCGAGTTGAGGTGGGTTGATTCACTGAGTTGAGGCCGGTTGACTCACCGAGTTGACCGAGTTGAGATCGATCTGGAATCACCGAGTTGACCGGAGATGGATCTGACGAGTTGAAGATCTGACTGGAATCAATCTGGAATCACCGATCTGTGAACTGGTCGAGCGACAGCGGTCTTGGAGACGAGCGACAGCGGCCTTGAACACAACGACGAAGCCGGTCGAAGACGAAGCCGGTCGAAGATGAGAGACGGCGGTCCTGGACTGAGGACGAGGCCGAAGTGTTGAGCAGAAACGACGGAGTGCCAGCGACAGCCTGGGGACAGCAGCGGAGTGCGACCAACTCTGGACGACAGCGACGACCTGGGGTGCGACGAACAGGTCGGAACTTCGTCTGATGCCGATATGATGCCGTGGAATGTCAACTCTGATGCTGGATCTGATGCACAACAACCTGGAGATGACGCCGAAGTCAAAGACAAAGTGATTGTTCTTTGACGGACGCCTAGGATTACAAGTGGAGATGACGGCGCCGAAGTCAAAGTTTTGACGGATGCCGAGGATGCAAACAAACCCTAACAACGGGGTTCTGACTGAATTTAGAAAGAACAAGAGACAAAATCCTTTCGGATCTTCGCTCTGATACCAACTCAAATATAACGAGATTGAGATAGTGAATTTTCTAATAAATTATTACACCCAATCTGTGGTGTATATAAACAGATTACAATCGTACTACAACTATTGTGTACTACTGTACTACCACATATACAAGGTAAGTATTTACAACGATATATTCCCTTGCAGTCTATTCCTAATAGGGAACGATGACTCACACTAACACATTAAGCACCTTTATTTGGAATCGAACAACTTTAGTGGTCCAATTCCGGAAGATATTGGTTTGATATCTGGTCTTCAATTTATTAGCCTTTATAACAATTCCCTTGAAGGCAAAATCCCATCCTCTGTAGGCCAACTCAGGGAGCTTCAGCACCTAGACCTTGGAAGGAATTCCTTGAACTCTTCAATCTCTTCTGAGCTTGGTCTTTGTACCAACCTAACTTATTTGTCCTTGGCTATGAATAAACTCAGTGGGAAAATTCCAGAAGAAATTGGCCTGTTGACAAAACTTGATCTCCTCTGGCTGAGCAGAAACAATTTCTCTGGATCAATTCCCTCAGAGATAGGAAACTTGAATGTTTTGAGACAATTGTACCTTGGGGGAAACCAGCTCTCAGGGCCGATTCCTATGAAATTCTGGAACCTCACAAATCTTCAGAAGCTTTCTTTAGGAAACAATAGCTTCAATGGGAAAATTCCAGCAGAAATTGGCCTGTTGACAAAACTTGATATCCTCTGGCTGTACGAAAACAATTTCTCTGGATCAATTCCCTCAGAGATAGGAAACTTGAAAGTTTTGATAGAGTTGGACCTTTCGTTGAACCAGTTCACAGGGCCGATTCCTATGAAATTCTGGAACCTCACAAATCTTCAAAGTTTGGACCTTTACAACAACAGCCTTTGCGGCCCAATCCCCCCAGAGGTTGGAAACATGACTTCCATGGTTGACTTTCAAGTCAGCATAAACCAACTTGAAGGGGAGTTGCCAAAAACTATTTCTCACCTAAGAAAACTAGAGTGGTTTTCCGTTTTCACTAATAGGTTTTGGGGTACCATTCCCAGTGATTTCGGGAAGTATAGTCCTAACATGATATATATTGACTTGGCATGGAACAGCTTCTCTGGAGAATTGCCGCCCGAGTTGTGTAGTGGATTTTCTTTGCAGGGATTCTTTGTGCACAATAACAACTTCACAGGGCCATTGCCTGAGTGCTTGAGAAATTGTTCTGCATTAATTGGAGTCTGGGTTGAAGTAAACCAATTCACCGGAAACATCACCAATGCATTTGGTGTTCATCCCCATCTTGAAGTAATTTATCTTAGTCACAACAAGTTCGTTGGTCAACTCTCGCCACAATGGGGAGAGTGCAAAAACATCACGGATATGCAAATGGATGGAAATAGAATTTCTGGTCAAATCCCACCTGAGCTTGGGCAGTTAAGACAATTGCAGAAGCTAAACCTAGGCTCTAATGAATTCAGTGGGGAATTTCCAGTTGCCATTGGGAATCTAAGCTTGTTGTTCTATCTCAGTCTCAGCAGGAACTACTTGACAGGAGTTATCCCTCGGTTTCTTGGCAAATTGACAAGGCTTGAGTTTCTTGATTTGTCTGATAATAATTTTACAGGGGTATTACCAGTCGCCCCTGGAACGTTTCAGAGGTTAACAAGCTTGAACATAAGCCACAACAAATTATCAGGTGGAATACCAGAGGAGATTGGTAATCTACACCTGCAGTACTTGTTGGACCTAAGCAGCAATACATTCTCGGGATCACTACCATTAAACCTTGCCAAGCTTATAATGTTGGAGATTCTAAATGTCTCGCATAACCAACTCTCCAGGAATATACCATCAACATTTTCCAGAATGGCTAGTCTTGTCGGCATTGATTTTTCTTACAACAACTTGACAGGTCCAATCCCAACTGGTGGCATTTTCCAAAAGAAGCTTCCTAATAATGCTTTCATTGGAAATAGTGGTTTGTGTGGTGAAACAGAGGGACTAACTCCATGCACTTCAGGTCCCAAAAAGTCCAACAAGAAAATTCTTGTTGGCGTCCTTGTTCCCATTTGTGGTTTATTGCTGTTGGTAACCATATCTGCTGTAGTTCTTAAGACCTGCAAGAAATCAAATCTCGGAAAAATCGATCATCCTAAGGTGTCTAAAAGTTTTGATTCAATTATTTGGGGAAGACATGGTAAACTGACATTTTCTGAAATCATCACTGCCACCGAGAACTTTGATGAAAAGTACCTCATTGGAAGAGGAGGTTTTGGAAGTGTCTACAAGGCTGTGTTGGACAGACGCAGAGTCGTTGCAGTTAAGAAATTGAATATGTCAGTAGATTCTAGTGACGACATTCCAGAATTGAATCGCAAGAGTTTTGAAAATGAGATAAGAACCTTGACAGAAGTGATGCACAGAAATGTAATAAAACTTTATGGATTCTGTTCCTGGAAGGGGTGCTTGTACTTGGTGTATGAATATGCAGAGAGAGGCAGTTTGAAAATGGTATTTTATGGAGTGGAGGGCGAAGCAGATGTACTTGGCTGGGGCACAAGGGTGGAAATTGTGCAAGGAATAGCTGATGCTATTTCTCACTTGCATAATGACTGCTCTCACCAAATCATTCACCGCGACATAACTTTGAGCAACATATTATTAAATCGGGATTTCGTGCCATGGCTATCAGACTTTGGAACAGCAAGACTATTGAGCTCAGATTCCTCAAACTGGACTGCTGTAGCGGGGTCTTATGGCTACATGGCTCCAGGTATCACTCATTCAATAAACTTATAAACTTGTTTTTCATTTATACAGATGTTTGTACTCGCCTATTAACATATATTATTGTTGTCTATATGTATATGATGGGAAAATGTTTGCTGATTTTGTTATTCTAATGAGCATGCAGAGCTCGCATTCACAATGCAAGTGACAGATAAGTGTGATGTATTCAGCTTTGGAGTGGTGGCATTAGAAATTATGATGGGAAGGCATCCAGGGGAGCTACTGACTTCTCTATCGGAAAATGGAGATATGCTTTTGAAGGATTTGCTAGACCAAAGACTTCGGTCTCCTTCAAGTCAATTAGCAGTGCGACTGGTTTCCTTGTTAACAGTGGCCTTGGCCTGCACCAGCACTAATCCGGATTCACGACCAACCATGCATTTTGTGGCAAAAGAACTGTCATCAGCCAGGACCCGGAGTAGCCTTTCTGACCCGTTCAGTACGGTAACCATCAATAAATTGGCAAATTTTCATAACTAGGAAGTTGCTGGAATAAATAAAAAAAGGTTTAACTACTAAATCCCTTCTCCAAAATTGAAATAGTCTTGCATTTCCTCTAGTTTCTGGTTATTTGATGAATAAATGTATTATTCTAGTGCCAGCAATGGTATAATAAGTAGTATTTCTGTTGATGTAAAACTCAAGTAACTGGTACGCCTGTACTATAACTTGAGTTAATTCTGCTCATCATGCGTTGTGGTATAAATTTCAATAACAATTTCTTGTGGGTTGCTTTCATTTTTGTTTTCAATTCTTGACATATTAAGGATCATACTACATTGAGGTTATACAGCAGAGAATTTGTCCTAGAGCTGTATCAGTGCAATAGACATGGAGTAGCCCCAAGTTCTATGGTAGTACAAGTGACATGGAGTAGTCTATGTTGTAGGAGAATAGAATTGTGTGTTATCATTGATAATAGGAGCCCTTTAAATAGGGAGTTACAAGGTACCCAAAAGGTAATAGAATCCGATTACAATTGAATACCTAAAACACATTCCTATTACAACTCTAAACCCTAGTTTGTAAAGGCACACATTATGTCGATATCCTTCAACACTCCCCCTTGTGCCGCTCAAACTTGGTGATGACGCTTTGATTGTTGCCTCGTTAAAAACCTTGCCAGGTAACAAAAACCCTGTGGGACAAAAATAACCCTGGTCGAAGGACAAAAAGAGCACAACACGTCCTTCACTCTTCGAGATCGAACATGTAGACATCATGGCTCCCCCTGATGTCAATATCTCCCCCTGATTGCTACAATCATGGGAGTTCGGATAACTTTCTCAATCCGATGCTCTTCACATGTTTCTCGAAAGTGGATTTTGGTAACGACTTAGTAAATAAGTCCGCTACATTATCCTCTGATCGGATTTGGTTCATTTCAATATTTAGAAATGCTTGTTGTCATTTCGATGGAGGGGAGGAGGAGCACGGAAGGTGGCATTTTGCCTTGTGGGGTCCGATCCCACACTTCCGTCATCTCTTTTCTCTGTAGAGATAGAACAAGCCCATATCAATCGTACCTCTCAAATATCGAAAGATTGTCTTTATACCAATCTAATAGTGTTGCGTTGGCGCGGGGCTATATCTAGCCAACAAGTTCATAATAATTGAGGTGTCCGGTCTTGTATTGTGCTAAGTACAATAACGCGCCTATTGTACATAAGTAAGCACTTTCGCTATTAACACATCTTCGTCATCATCCCTGGGACGAAACGGATCCCTTTTAGGGCTAAGACTACGGACGACCATGGTGCATCTTTGACTTTATCAAAAATGTCTATTGACAAGGTATACAATTTCTGAATCTAGACAAAACCGTGTTCCCAAGGTCCTTCCTCTCAAACTCGGATTTCAGGTGTTCAGCGGTTTCCCTTAACTCTCAAGGGTTCCAATTATGTTTATCAACATAAACCGCGACAATTGCAAATCCGGAACTTGTCATGGAAACGCGTGGGCATAGTTCATCATATCTCTTCCCAATCAAGTAGTCATTTTAGTGAGCATTTCAACCTCGTTGCAAATGCGCTCCGTGGTCTAGAGCCACTTGACTTGGGTAAATGAAGTCCACAAGAACCTTCATTATATTCCGTATCTAGATCCCCATAGAGATACGTAGTGTCCACATTCGTAAGCTGCATGTTCAGTTATTTGGAAACTACCAAACTGATAAGGTAGTGGAGTGCAATGACATCCATTACGAGAGAATATGTCTTCTCGTAGTCGATTCCAGGGCGTTGTGAGAAACCTTGCGCCATAAGGCGAGATTACCATCTCTTTTGCTCATCATGCTATCTAACGAAGACCTATTAATGTCAATAGGTTTTATGTTAGGAGGTGTTGGCATCTCAGGCACGAAATCCTTCCTCTTCGTTAGTGAATCCAATTCAACCTGGATCGTATCTTTCCATTTAGGCCAATTTTCTCTACGTTGGCATTCTTCAACGGAGTAAGGTTCGATATTATTGGTCTCAATAATTCCACGTCCTCATGTACACTAGTGTAGTTCGTAGAGATCTCTATATTTTCAGGAATTGGTTCTAACATTGAGGCGTCCCCCAACGATGTCTCTTGGACATAACCACAATCCAAAATATTCTCATGAGACGGATTTTGAGTATCAATGATCAATGGATCAAGTTGTGCCAAACTCGCTCTCTTCTTAAGGCGAGAATTCATCGAACCTATGGGTCTCCTACTCTCTCTAGCGGAACCCATGGCCTATGACGCCATTATGCCACCTTTGTGGCGTCACCATGCTACCATCCATGGTAGTGGTGCAGTACCCATCTTCTCTGGGTGGCACCATGTCCTCTTATGAGGACATCAATCCTTGCAGGCATGTTTGCAGCAGGTATATGTGATCTCGTCACTTTTAGGGGATCAAGATGAGACATAGTGGGGACAGACCACGACAATTCCTGTCGTTTCTGTTGAACATTGACGTTCTAATCTCCCCCTAACGACGGGAAGACTGTCTCATCAAAGTGACAATTCGCAAATCCAGCGAAATAGAGATCGCCTGTCAAGGGTTCTACATAGCGGACTTATAGTTGGAGACTCATGTCCAACAAATATATATATGCATTCGTTGCAATGACTCATGTTGATGCGCTATGGCGGCGCAATTGGCACATGAACCGCACACTCAAATATGCATAAATACGAGATATTAGACTCGAACCCAGTCACTAGCTGTAATGCAAATAAAAGTTGAGTGGCTGCTATGAGTCGTAGACGAATTAGCATAGCTGCATGCGATATTGCATAACCCAAATGGAAATATTGGTGCGCATTACCAATGTCCGGGCTACCATCGTAGTCGTTTAATGGTGGCTTTTCAGCGAGACCAATTGGGTGTGTACATGGGAGTATGATACTTGATATCAATACCCAATGATATGCAATAGTCATCGAAAATTGTCGATGTAAACTCTCTAGCATTATCAAGTCAAATTGACTGAATGGGATGATCTGGGTAGTGAGCCCATAGCCATATGTTATGTGCTAGGAGTGTAGTATAAGCAGCATTACGAGTGGATAATGGCACAACACGTGACCAGCGTGTTTGCGTATCAACCAACACCATAAAACATCTATATGGTCCGCAAGTTGGTTGATCAAATCCATAGAATTCCCTTAGATTCTTTGTGGGAATGGAATTATTTCCTCAATCTCCTTTGCATAGGATGGTCTCAATCCTAAATAACAGGCTTTACAGAATGAAACATGGGCTTTGGTGAAGCCATAGTGTCACAATAGACTTGAGAAGTAGATAGAGGAGTTTATGGCGTCAATGCCATGTATTTGCCGCAGGGGGTAGGCGGTACTGGCCATGTATGGCTGGTCTTTGCACAATCATGGCGCCATGAGGCCCATGTGCAGCTCCTCGAACCAATTCTTGGTTCTTACTTTTCTTCGTTCTGAAAATGGATGTCCGTGTAAAGTCTTTAATACACAGATCATCATGTCAAAGCCTATATGTGTCAAGATCCCATAAGTGGTCTCTCATGACATAGTTGGATTCAATAACTCAAATAGTGGTTGCATACAACCCACTAGAGCAACACATAAGTTTCTCTAATACTCGTTTATGTTCGTAGTCATTAGAGGTGATGCAAAGGAACTCTGTCCATTCTCATAATGTGTTTCCACATGAAAACCATTGGCTCTTATAATAAAGTTCGAATTAAGGTATGTCCAAGACATTAAGTAAAAGAATTGACACTTTATTAATAGCCAATGATTACATCAAAGTTTCCAAAGTCTAATCCAAAATAAAATCAAAGTAAGACACATTGTAGTCACTCTATCCGTTTGGTAACTCCAATCAAATATGACCAGGAAAGTAGAGAGAGATGTTGGTGGAGTGAGGCTCTCTTAAGTACCAATAATCTCAATGACTTTCCTAGACATCATATTTTATTGGGTCTGCCACATAAGAAAGAGTTAAGACAATTGTCATTTATTGACTAAGGCAAATTGTCATTACAAAAGTTCTTGGAAAAAGAAAAAGGACTAATCTAATCAAAGTCTGTTGCATCCATGTGCACTTCATCTTCAGCTTTGAAGTCCTCTATGGTGAGATTGACATCTCCACCATCTTCTTCTTCTTCTGCAAGGTACACTTCTTGCTCTCTCAGGTCCCTATATGCCCTGTATCTTTCAGCTAGTTCCTCACTTGCCTTGCATTGCTTGAACCAATGCTCAATTGATCCACATCGATGACACTCATCATTGCGGTTACCTCCCTTTAATTGAGGTGCACGTTGTGCACGTTGCGGGCGTTCCCTAGGAGGGTTGTTGCCACCACCACGACCCATTGAGCCACCATTACTGCTAGGGATACCACGACCCCCTCTCCCACGTGTGGCATTACCACCACGTGTATCCACACCAAACTTGCGGTTTCCTTCCTGGTTAGGGCGGTTATATGGGCCCAAACGTCCCTCATTCTTAGGGTACCGCTCCTTGCGCCCTCCTTTGGGTGCATTATAATTCGCCTCATGAACACTCTTAGTTCCAATGGGCCTTGAATTATAATTCCTCACGAGTATGTTATCATGTTTCTCAGCTACAAATATAATATTGATAAGCTGGTGAAACCTCGTGATCCGTCCAGCATTGACTTCGGTACGGTATTGCTTTGATACCACAATGGCTGAAACAGGGAAGGTGGAGAGAGTTTTCTCAATTAACTCTTGCTCTGTGACAGGTTGTCCACAAAACCTCAACATGGACTGTATGCGAAGAGGTTCTGAATTATATTCAGCAACAGACTTGAAGTCAGCAAAGCGCAGATTGTTCCATTGAACCTTCAAGTCAGGGAGGAGGGAATCTTGGACATTGCCAAAGCGCTCTTCTAGCGCTACCCATAGCTCTCTTGCATTCTTGACCGACATATACTCCAATCTGAGTGCCTTGTCCATATGGCGTCGCATCAAGATAACTGCTTGAGCATGTTTTGTAGATATTCGGTTGAACTCAATATCCGGGTTAGGTGCCTGGATTATGGGTAATATTCCCTTTGAAGTGAGATGGTTCTCAACATCAGTTACCCAACTGTGGTAATCCGAGCCTGTTGAGTCAAGCATGGGAAAGTCGAGTCTAGGTTCATTCGACATCCTGAAAATAAGAAGAGAAGATATATTAGTTTCGGAGTTAAACTTCCACGAAAACTAAAATAATAAGATTTCCGAGCTATGCTACCAAGAAATCAATTTCCAAGAATCTCTTTTGGATTAGACCAACAGTGATGTTTTAATATGGTCACAATTTGATGCTTACGGACGCTCTTAGTCCAAGCATTGTGAACGCTCTTAGTTCACACGAACACTCTTAGTTCGTTTAATTATGAACACTCTTAGTTCATACGAACACTCTTAGTTCGTTAAGCGTGAATCCCCACAATTCCGCTTTGTTAAATAGTCAAAAATCATTTGGCAACATATATTCCAATATTATGCAGAAAATAAAAGGAATTTAAATACAAGAAAGCAGGAACTTTAATTATAAAAACTTACGTGATTGTTCTTAGCTTGAAGACACGCGCGTGTTGATGCAGGCGTGTAGTTGGAATCTGGTCGGAAATTGGCAGTTGGTGGCTGCCCTTCTCCCTTCCTTTTTTTTTTCTTTCTTCCTTCTCCTTTTTTTTTCTTTCTGGGCCGGCCGGGTCCTTTCTTTTCTTTTTTTTTTCTCTTTTTTTTTCGAGCCGGGTTCCTCTCTTTTTCTTCTTCTTTTTCGGGTCTTCTTCTCTTTTTTTTTTTTTTGGTTTTCCTTCTTCTGCGTCGTCTTCTTCTGGTCTGCAGTGATGGGACGTTTGCAGATGCGGTCGGTGCTGCAGGCAGCTGCGAGGCTGCTGGGCTGCTAGGCAGGGAGGCTTGGGCTGCTGCAGATCACGGAGGCTGGGCTGCTGCTGCTGGGGTGAGGTTGGTGCGCGGAGCTATGGGGCTGGTGGCGGCAGTCTGTTGGGCGCGGGGGCGCTGGAGGCTGAGGCTGGGCTGGTGGTGGACGGCCGGTATGGAGTTTTTTTTTTTTTTTTTTCTGTTTTGGGTTGGCGGCAGAGAAGAAAAAAGAATCTTTTTTCTTCTAGGGTTTTTTTTTTTCTGAAGCTAGGGTTAGAACTCGTGCTGATAACGTGTTGTAGGAGAATAGAATTGTGTGTTATCATTGATAATAGGAGCCCTTTAAATAGGGAGTTACAAGGTACCCAAAAGGTAATAGAATCCGATTACAATTGAATACCTAAAACACATTCCTATTACAACTCTAAACCCTAGTTTGTAAAGGCACACATTATGTCGATATCCTTCAATCTACAGTTTTTTTTTTTTTTTTCATCCTGTTTTTTCATATTTGTAACTTTTAATCTGCTGATGTTTATGAAGATGAATTTAGCAATGTACAAAGTCTGATGAATGAAAAAAGGAAACTTCATTATTACTCCAAAAAAAATTACGAGTTATTGATTAATAAAGGGAAGCATTTACAGTCTGATGCTAAATTTATCGCTCCAACAGTGTAAGGTAGAAAGAAATAGTCTTTCTGTTGGTATACAACTAAATTAATTGTGCAACTATAAATTATTTTGGAGACTTATCATCATAAGAAAATATAGGGTGTAAGTTTCACTATAGACTATAAGTTGGTTATGGTTAAATCTCCAGAATAGTTGATTAAACTTCATCCATCAGAGTAACAGAAACCTCTGTATTGATCGAAATCTTGCTGTCCAGGACAAGCAGAAGTGGAAACCCCTAAATGGAAAACAACTGAATATGTTATGAATTAATGGTAGGAATGCACAACTATTAGGTACTAGCTGCTTGTTCATATTCAGCAGTTTGGTTCACAGATCATGATCAAGATAGCCATGTACATGCTAACCCTCTAGCTAGGCTCTTCTATTGTCTAGTTGCAATACTACTATGAAGGGGTGAATTCTAGGACTAGCTCTGACTTGATTAGTTACTATACTCAATTTGTATAATATTCTAATCCTTGCCATATTAAGCTCACCACTTCAACAACAATCTCAGTAGTCAGTTTGTTAGCACTGCAGAAGAGTTGTAGCCACTGGATTTCATTTTGTACTATATTTAATGGTGTAAGGGTATAGGCTCACAAGATCGTTCACCGGAAGATAATTTTGACCTACATATTACTACAGCTGGATTCAGTGCCACAGCTGTCAGGTGAAAATCATGAGGAGAAGTAAGTCATATGTGCTGAATGTGTTGCCAGTGAATAGTATTGCAGAGTGTTTGATCTAAAACAGAGTCCTTATTTTATAGTTAGTCTGCAAGCCATCATGCCTTCTGGTATTCAAAATTGTTTTAGTAGTTTTTGATTAAGATTCAGACATAATAGGGGTCTTGCTACAACTTACTGTAAGGCTTTGTAAAAGCAGAAACTGGACATGGAGCGACTACAATTGAGCTATCTCATTTCTGCTTTTGTTTAAAAGAAATTTCCTAAACTAACATACAGCCCCATTGTTTTATCTCATTTCTGACTCAACTTGATGATAAATTCCTTAAGACTTGGTTCAGAACCAAACAAAAATCTGGGGTTTCAAGTGTGAAATTCGTGATATCCCTTTGGCTTTGACAGAATTTAATTATCTGATTCAAGGGCACAAGCACTACTATTGTGAGCATTGTGGTTCAACCCATTTACTCGACAATTACTTGAGTATAGAAATCCCTCTATTGATTCTACAATTTCATCTTCATAGAAAAGTAATGGCTACATTGTGGCGAGCTGAAGATGAATAATAACGCCATTTCATTTTTGGCTTGGTTGGGCACTGGAACTTACAATAAATAATTTGTTTCTTCTCTTATCAATTGTCTTATGGACTTTTTTGGGCAGATCATGTAGTAAATGACATTGTTTTCAGGACTAATACTGATCCAGGAAGTGTAGGTACAAGCAGAGTATATTTCATATAAATATTACAATACCCAAGCAACTATCTCACAAACAACTCATAGCAAGGTCTAGTTCACAATGAATAATTTGTTTCTTCTCCCATCAATAGTCTTATAGACTTTTCTGTGCAGATCATGCAGTAAATGACACTGTTTTCAGGACTAATACCGATCCAGGAAGTGTAGGTACAAGCGGAGTATATTTCATATAAATATAACAACCCCGAGCAACTATCTCACAAACAACTCATAGCAAGGTCTAGTTCACAAAAAAAAAAAAAAAACAAAACAAAACAAAAACGGACACGATGAACAGACAACGTCTGGTACTCTGGTATAGTTAAACTGGTTTTCAAATATAGAACATGCTAGCTAGATTAGAATTGTCTTCCGATTGATTACATGAGTACTTGAAGGGGCTGATGATAGCTTGATACGATGCCACATGCCAACCATGTCCCATAAAGAAGTTGTACATCATATAGCCTACAAAGACAAGCAGTGACAACCATTACGATTCCTGCCCAAGATATCAAATCTGCAGCGAGACCTTGCACTAACTCTGTCAATCGGTCCACCTGTTGTGTTTGAGCAGCAAGAGCGTTCTCTAGCATAGTGACCTTATTAGCAACGTGTGTCTGACCATCCACTTTTGAAGGGAGTGCAACAAACCCAAGCCCTCTAACTTGTCCTCGCGGACCAAGTGCCTTTGCAACAGCATCAGCTTTTATCGAACATGGTAGTGTTACTTCTTCTTCTTCCTTGTACTTTCGTACTAGTTTCTGGAAAATACATAATTGAATCCATCAATGCTATTGATGAAAGTTATTGCAAGTATGAGTTGACTAAACTGAAAATAATGTTCAATTCTAACTAAAGTTTAGTATGAAAGTAAAGCATAGAAATCTGAAACCTGCATTATAAGATGAATGACATGAACAAGAAATTATACAAGATTTAGTTGTTACCACTATTTCTGTATTTCCGGATCCTCAACTTCTTCACTTGCTTTTTTCTTCACTTCATAGGCACGAAGCCAAATAGCGGACCTTGATATTGCATCCGGTGTCTCACTTTGTTGCTTCTATAGAAAGACAAGTACATATATCAGCTTTCTTGTAATATTAAGACATCAAGTGTAATGATAAAATTGTTTGGTACCAGCTCTTCTTCAAGACATGCAAAACTTTTTCTACTTGTTCTATGCAATAAGGTTCTGCCTTGTCACATCAACCTGAATCTTTCACACTTTTCCTATCAAAAACCAAGGTGATAATATTAATGTTTTCACATAAAAGCAAATATAACATGTTTTGCAGAAAATTAACTTACCCTAAATGCTTCTGTCGTTCTGGATTTTACAAAATCCAGCCACTTCCATTGAATCTATATTATCAGGTTTGAGGAGGGCAGCAGCACGTGGTAAGCCTACCGATTCAGCTTGCTGCATCACTTCTTTCATTGTCAATGATCTGTAATCTCGCCACAGCTTCATCATTTTACAGAACACATTCCTTTTGCAAATTTCTGGAACAATATATTTTCGCTACAAAATACAATTGAACAATATATTAGAGTTCCCAATGCTCCATTACTAATAGGACTAGCGAAGAGAAAGATCAATTAAGATAAACAAGTCCAAATTATAAGAAATATTTTACAGTGATATGTTCCCAAATTTGTCTTTTGTACAGATCAGTGAGGTTTTTCCACTCAGTTGTCAATGGTACGAACTCTCTTGCTGTGACTCCAAGGAAGGAGGAGAACCCTGCTGCATATTCTCCATCAGGTTGACCTCTGACATTGAACTGAACTTCAACCCGACCTTTGTTCTTAAAATCTTTATCCCCCTTTGCTTTTCCCCTTGGAGGTCTCTTCGAATAATCTGAGGTTGTCTCATTTTCACACCTAATTGGACTATTAAGCGTAGGGAGTATGTGATTCCCTATGTGAATTATTAGAAACTCCATCCGAAATTCTTATTCCTGGCTTCCTTTCTTCCCTGTTAATAGCAATAACGGTTGCTTCTATACTCTTTTTTTGTTTTTTTCCTTTCTTGACACCTTTTTTTGAAGTCTGGACATACACAAAACTAACACAGAATAATCAGAACATAAATAAATAAAAAACCAGACCCCTTAGTTAAAGAAATTGCAGAGCAGTGGGAAAGTAAAATTTCACATAATAATCCAATGCATCAGACTATCAATAGTTAAAGAAAGAGCAGTGGGAAATTAAGTATAACTAGACTCATATATAAATGATCTGAAATTAAGGCAATTCAACCACAAATAAAAAAAAATTATACTTTATAAATGATCTAAAATTAAGGCATTAGGAAAGAATAAGCAAATTTATGAAACGCCACACACTTAACAGTATTCTAACTGAAATGTGAATGTAATTCTGAGTCTGGGATATTAAGAGAAGTATATGACTAATGTCCTTAGCTTGTGTATATAATGTATTGTCCTTAGCTTGTATATATAATTCGATCTGTTTTTCAAAAACACTGCTTAGAAGAAATATATCCAACAATTGTGAAAGGTGTTCCACTAGAAATATTCTTGAACGAAGAGAAAGATCGAGTAAGTAGTTTATCTGTTGCATGTTTGTGATCAATAGAATGTATAATTGTTAATCTTGATATATAAATTTTCCAATTCTGGAACTTTCAAAGCTCCAGAACCAAAATGCTACACAAAGACAAGACAGAGAATAGTTAAATACTGAACAACAGTTATAAACATATCGTGAGTTCCACTAGCTAGATCAATGACTGTTCTCCAGCTTCTGCCAATTCAAGATAGATATGTTTTAGTTTATATTTTCTGAATCCAGTGAAGTTCAGGGTTCCAATTATAAGAAACGAAATAGTACCTTTTCCAGGAAAAATTATATGGATGAGAAACAGATTGACAGACAAAAATAACAAAGGTGTGAGTCACAGAGAAAAGATTATACCTTGCAAATTACTTTACCTGGATCCCCTTCCACAATTCGAGCATTAGTCCTCACCTACTTCCAAAAAGATCATACAAAAATTAAACATAAAGAATACCTGAAAAAGGAAATTAAGCATGTTATTTGTCTACTTCTCAATATCCCATCACAGTTTATATATATTAGTTTTCTCCAAAACTACAAATAAAAAATATCAACAATGCTAGAGTCACCAGAGCTGTTCCACAATTTTGCTAACCAAATGATTTACAGATGCAAATATTAAAATGAGGTTTAAGAGTAAGCCATGAACTGTTGTATACGTACATTTGGTGACTCAAGTGTTGTAAACAAATTTAGTTACTCAATTAGTGATCCACCATTAACAATAACGATATAAATTAGGAAACGCGCCTTATTCAGCTTACTCCACGAAGTTCTCAGAACCACCTCTTTATCGAGATTAAGTGTATCAGAAAAACAGACTACTAGAGTCCTGAACAAAATTGATTACCTTTTAGAAAGAAAGATTGAAGTATTTCGGAATATCAAGGATCCAAATGTATGCCTGCAATGTTCTGCAATTCGAAATAAAAAATAATCTATATCAAACATATAACATGCTGTCAATATAATGCAATGTTCAAGAGCTAAATTGAAATATTCAAATTACTGCTGTGAAATTATAGGTTAATCCCAACGGGAGTTGTTTCCTTATGAACCCAGAAATGCTGAAACTCTCAAAAACAACTTCAACTTGAACTAACTACTCCCCATTGATGAACTAACTACTCCTAATACATGAATTTCATCACACTCAAAAACAACTTCAACTTGAAAATGAATTTTCAATTTAAATTTCCACACAATCAAACACTAATCGAACAGAAAACCAAACTACATAACAGAAAGTGAAAACCAAAACTCGAAGCGATAACTTGGCCCTCACTTAGTTCTACAACCATTCCACACAATCAAACACTAATCGAACCGCAGAATCAACAAGAAATTCAAAAGGAGCTGAAACGAAAAGGTGAATCAACAAAATGCAAGAGAGAAGAGCTACTGAGAATTTAAAGCAGGAAATCGAAGATGCAGAGAAGGTGTTCGATGAAATTACTGAGAGAGCAAAACAGAGAGAGAGAGAGAGAGAGAGAGAGAGACTGGCTCGCGCCTTCTTCTTCTGTTTCGAGAGAGAGAGAGAGGTGCTTCTGCTTCTTTCTTTCTGCTTCTTCTGGTTCGTGCCTTCTTTCTTGAGAGAGAGAGAGAGAGCTCTCAAACCTTGAGAGAGAGGCAGCTCAAATTTGTAGAAGAAAGCAAGGGTTGGTAAGCAAAGATTCAGATTGAAATAATAACGTAAACGTAAAGAAAGGGTGGTTGAAATCAGATCCCTTTTTTTTGTTTTTGTTTATTTTTTTAATAAGAAAATGTAATATACTTCTATGAAAAAAAATTAATTCATTTACAATATGCTAGAAAAGTACGTCGTAAAATACTAGTTAAAAAACTCATTTACGACATGCTTGAAAAGTAAGTCATAAAATACTATTTAAATAACTCATTTACGACACACATAAGATGCATGCTGTGAATGACCTAAATAAAGACATTCTAACGGCACAAATGAGATCAAATGTGCACAGTAAAAGAATAATTTTGCTGCAGTGAACAACAATCACAAAACAATCTCACAAACCATGAGGCGTACGAGAAGAAGAGTAAGCATCTGCAGCACCTCTATTCAAAGCTCTTTCCAACCGTGTCTCAAATGGGGTAGAGTGCCAGTTGACTCTTCTATCCTGTAAACCCATAAAGCTTTCATCAGAACCCACCAAGATCTAATTTGGACGAGTGTCTCACAAATCTTACATCACGCGTACCTCTCTATACTTGCTGGTCGTGTTTGGTATTCCTTTGTAAGAGGAGGCGCCAGAACCCTTGACAGGACCAGTGTGATCATTCCAGTAGCTCCCAACAGTCCCAATTATGGCCATCTCATCAGGGCTTCTACGTACTGGGTGACTTCCGCGGTGAAGATGAAGCTGAAAACTGTCTCAGCTCTGATCAATTGTTAATGCACCTAAAATTGGTCTATCTTCGTGGCTTGTTGCTGAGTGTGGTGATCCGTAGGACATGCTTTTCTCAGGTGTAGAAGTGTCCAGAGATATTGTGCTAGCACTACTAAAAACAATTGCTTTTGCGACGCCTATTTTGCGACGGCAAATTGGGCTTTTGCGATGGAAAAAACTTTTCGCGACGGAAAATTAAGCCTTTTGCGACGGAAATGTTGGCATTGCAATAGGTGGCGTCACAAGATCCATTTGCGACGGTAAAATGCCGTCGCAAATGCCGTCGTAAAAGGTAATTGCGACGGATTTCTCTTGCCGTCGCATCAGTTATTGTTTTGCGACGGTGATTTGCTACGCAAGCTTCCATCGCAAAATTTCCATCAGGTAAGCCCATGTAGAGGTATTTGCTACGGCTATGATGCCGTCGCAATGTGTATTTTCAAACGCTAATTTTGTTTTTTTATTATTAATTATCATTATTATTTTTTACCCATTTCCACAAAATTAAACAAATAATTAATAATAATAGTTAAGTAATTAATATCTGCATCCATTAAATCAAATAGGAAATTAACATTAACTCATAAAAAATATAGTTAAAAATATCCATTGAGTCATCGTACCATATTCAAATACAAATAGTCAAACACTAATATGAAAATAAATCTATTGTCATTTACATGTATTGAAAATTATAACCGCACTCACAAGTGCACCATTTTACTTGTGAGTTTTACACTTGCTTTCATTTGCTTTGCTCTTTTTGCCATGAGAACCTGTAATATAAACATAGAAAAATCAATGTTAGCTTAATGTCCAGTAAGCAAGATAGACAACAAAATGCACACATCTTTCGTGCATACAAACAAAACAAAAAACATTAAGGCATTGAAATCAAAACATAAAATCAGAGGAACATTTAAAATTCTTGAACTTTCTCTATTACAGACCAAACTGGGAAAATTCACAAAACATTCACTTTATGTCAAAATGTAATGAAACTTTCCAGATCCCTTGCTAACTAACAGAAGTAAAACATATCAAAAATTCAGGTCATTTGGGACAGACACAAGCTCTCTGTCCTCAACATTCTGATGCTTGTTGTCCTGCAAATGAGCTACACCAACTAATGCATCTTGTGCATCAAATAGAACACTAGATATCTAGCTTAACAGTAGTTCTAATCACCTAATCTGATCCTGACTTGTGCAAACCAGCAATACTAGTCAACAGGGTTCAATCAATCAGGGCCAAGTCATAACAAATCTCACTTCACAAGCAACATGGCAAGTAGGCTAGGACATCACCAATACACTGCTAGAACCCAGGTTCAGATTCCACCAATAAATCCATTTGTCCCTCACCTTCCGTCCTACATGCTACACCAACTTATCTTAATGATGTAAATGGAAAAACGAGGCTCAAATCAGAGATATCATTGGTTCAACATTACTATCTGTGGTGGCACTCTGCTCGGATTTATCAAAATAATACTACCTTTTACGAATGAAAGACCCTAACAGAAATAGTTGATAGGTTCAAAATCTAAGCCTGAATGAAACTACCAAGGTAGTTGCAGACTCCAAAATGGGAATCATGTAGCAAGTATCACTAAACTATACTGCTCTTTCGATCATACAGAAAACTACTACTGCATAAAACACATGATCACATATGTAATCGACACATAAACTAAGTAAAACATGGAATTGCATAGACACGATGAACTCATAATGATTCAAAGGTGGGTCCAACCCATTACTTGAAATACAATTAAACTACAAATCCATCACCAATCTCATCGAAATTCTCTGCTATGGGACTATCACAAAGTTCCCAAATTGATTAAACATAAAAGATTACCAAGTCTATCTCTCTCAAATTAAAATCTTTTAAAACAGCAAAAGCCCAATCCCAAAGCAAACGCAGCAGCAGCAGTGCTTGGAATTATCAAAAGGGACCGACACAAGCTCTCTGTCCTCAACTCCCAATTTGTAAGGAGTAAGGAATTGAAAATATATAGCAATTCTAACTCAACAACGTACAGCAATTCTGACATCCAAATCAATAAACCCAGTCATGAAATACATTTGAGACCGGACCACCAAATAATGTGTCGTCCAGAACATAGTTCAGTGTACATAGATATATACAGATAGTATAACTTACCATTTTGTTGAACTTCTCAATTGTTGCCAAAGGTATTGTGCCAAGCGGAATAACATTTCTAGTTCCCTCACTCTGAAATATAAAAAAAAAGGAAGCATATAAAACAAGCTAAGGTGACAAAATGGCAATAATTGGGAAATCAAATGCACACAACCACTTGTGTCATTATACTCAAGGTTTAATAAATAATAAATATGTGTGTGTGAATTACATAATCTGTATTCCACCTAACCATAGACCTGCTAAGTTCGAACAGTTTTCTCAAGCAAAAAGACAGTTCTTTTTCTTTTAATTAGAAAATGATAGGGCAAGAATTGCCATTGCCTGTTTATAACACGGCAAGAGAAAAAGATGTCCAATCTCTTCTGATAACTCTTCTTCTTCGCATTATAAGCATTCGAGGTCAGTCAATATCTAGCTTTATGCGAGTTATGGCTCTAGAGATAGAAAGAGTTTTTGTTTCAAACTCAGGGCATCAAACTCTAGATGTTAGTGTTACACGGATTAGAGCACTATTCTAACAAAATTTTTATCCCACAGGTGCACATGACGACCAGAATAATGCACATTGAAGATGGATGGTAAAATTGCCTGGTTATGAATCACTTACCAGAAAAAGAAGCCGAAAATTGGTGGCTATCAAGGTACCTGCCTCGTCAGTATTAATAAGAACAATGCCATATCCCTGGCAGTAAAGTTTCAAAAATTAGAAAAACCTTGAGAATCTGTAACTTGCAGAAGCGTAATGTGTACGGGAAAACTCAACCAAATTACATTTAATTCAACAATAATTATAGGTTTGAAACTCACAATTTCTGCATAAAACTCAAGAATTCAATAAAAAAGCGTGATGGAGTATCCATACCTCAACTTCAACTTGCTCACCTTCAAGCAAGCAATCCAACTTCAAATGCGAAACGGCGCGTGGAGTAGCAACGAAATAATTATAACTGGGCTTGATTTTCAGTTTAAGCTCTCTAGCAATAGAGAAACCAAAGGAATTGCAGCATTCTATCATTGTAATGATCTAGTAATTGTCCTTATAAATGCATTTCACTGGAGTATAACTTTTCATTTAACTTCAATCAATTCTAACACTTGAAATAGGCTAAAAAAGTTGACTGTTGAATGGTGAAGGATAAGATCATGCATTTCTATGATATTGTCTAATTTCATTCAAAAAAATGATTAAGTTGAAACCATAACAACGCTCATTGCAGTTGCTCTGTTGTGCAGTAACTAATTTGTTCACAGTATAAATTTTATTACAAAATTTGTATCATTGTAAACAAATTATGATATGCAGTACTATCATCTTTCAATATACCAAGCCATTACATTTTTCTACGATATTTCAAAGAGCAGTAGTACAAAATATCAAAAGATTGACTAATACTATAATTTCTTTCTGAGAAATATGTGCTATCATTGTAAACTTAAACTAAACTTGAAATCATTGACAGTAAAACCATAAAGAATATACAATCTGAAAATTCCAATTTTTCAAATCTTAATGAAAGCTGTAAATTAATTATATCATTTTGTGGAACTCAATCAGTACCGAGTTGCAGATACACGAAGAAAACTCAAAGTCTGAAACTTTATAGGTTTTGGGAGTCCTCCGATTTCAAAGTTAGAATCTTTTTGGGGGTTTTTATTCGAATTCGTTTTGGGGGCTCCTCCCTCCTCAAGCTACCTCCCCAAGTTTTTGTTCTATCCCATACAGACCCAAAATCAGAACATGAATACAACCAAGAGCCAAATTACACAGAAAGCTGAAAATCAAAGAGTCACCTGTAAGCTGACGGCGAGAAGAAGATTGGGCCATCGGAATGTTCATAACGGCGGGAACAGTGAGGTTCCGGAGCTGAGAAATTTCCAGTTTGGGACTTTGGGCGAGAGAGAGAGTGGTGAGGTACTGGGCAAGAGAGAGAGAGATCGAGAGCGGTTGTGTTTGGGACATTGGGAAAAAGAAGGAAAAAGAATTAGGGCTGTTTTGTTAGTACGAAATTTTGCCCAAAAAAAAGAGGGAAGATTATTTGGATTAGCGCCAAGAGTAATACGGTGACGTTTATGCGTTGCCAAGTCTTCTTTCCTCTTTTTTTTTTTTTTTTTTTTTGTAAAGTAAACATACAAATGTATTTTACGATGGCAAGATAAAAATCCGTCGCAATTGATTACAAAGTTACTACGGCAAATATTTTCCGTCGCAAATAACTAGGCTTAATCGCGACGGAACATTTTCCGTAGCAATGGGGTCTCTATTGCGACGGCAACTGTTGCCGAAGTAAAAAACCGAAGCAATTGCAATTCTTTTTAGTAGTGTAGTCTTGTTAACAGGTGTAGCTTCTGATGAACCCAACCAATTTGACAGGCTAGCATCAACTGCCATATCTTGGTTATAATTCCTGGCCTGACCAGATTGCCTCTTACGTGACTTGAAACTCGATGATACTTCCTTAATATTTGGCTCTGAAGTATGAACTGAATGAAATCCGGCGTTCATCATCCAGGGTGAAATTCTCCTTCTGAGGCTTCATTACTGTTGTCTTTTTGGATTTGACAGCTTTCCATTGTGAGATTTTCAACTGGGTTAAGCACAGCATGAACATAACCACTCCTATCACGAGCACTGTAGTTTAACCCAGTTGGCTTTTTCAGCATTGCACCATCAGCATCCTCATTCATTACTTGTGTCCCTCTCTTCGAGTCTACAATTTCATCTTCATACTCTAGTTCACCATCATCATCAGTGTCATCCTCAAGATCATCATCATCATCGAGATCGCTGTCCTCATCATAGTCTAATGGTTCATTTTCATCGTCAATGTCCCTGCAATTCTGGTACCTATGATTAGGAGGGTATGACCCTGAACTAGAAGTGATGGAACCATCTTCGAACGAAGTCTTGGATTGGCTTGATTCTTTCAAGATTTTCCCCTCCTCTTCCTGAGAGTCTGACACTCTTGACTATCGAATAAAAGATCCGTGGATTCGTTGATTGCAACATGCTCATAGGTTTGGAGTTTGGACATTAGAATCGGAAGTAACTACATTAGAATCGGAAGTAACTTTCTTTCTAGTAAGATCGTATAGGTATATACTGTACTATGGATATCACTACGTACGGTCATAGTGCAATAGTTGTTTTTTTTCTTCTAAGAGTCCTCCCTCTCGACCCTAGTAAACCCTAATCAATCCTAGTTGTTGGCAACTTTGGATCTACCCTTCAGAAGACAACCTCTGTGGCTGGAGCATGATACCCTTCAAGATTCTAGTTTGGAATTGTAGGGGTTTGAATAACACCGAAACTCAAGATGCCCTTGTCAGTCTGGTTCGACAGCGGAACCCGAGCAATATTTTTCTCTCAGAAACCCTAGCTTCACCTAATCTTCTCTCTGATGTCCGGAGGAACTTGGGGTTCGATGGCGTCATCTGCTCCCCTTGTAGTGATGATTGTCGTGGTCTTGGCCTTTTCTGGCGCAATGAAGTTCCGGTACGTCTCCGCAATTACTCCACTAATCATATTGATGTGGAGGTTGGTGCTATCGGGTCAGTAGGAGCCTTTCGTTTTACGGGGGTGTATGGAGTAGCTACTGCTGCAGATCGTATGATTACTTGGAATCTCTTACGAACCCTAGCTGCTCAGGTTAATATGCCATGGATAGTTGCCGGAGATTTTAATGAAATTCTTTGTCTTGATGACAAAACTGGAGGTCCTCCATGGAATGTAGCCCAAATGAATCGTTTTCGGCAAGCCTTAGTGGATTGTGAATTGATGGATATGGGGTTTGTTGGTTCTCGTTATACGTGGTTGAATCGTTTCACCAAAGAGAGACTTGATAGGGCTTGTCAGAATGTTCAATGGAGGACATTATACCCTTTTTCTCGAGTTATCACACTACCCTTAAGTCGATCTGATCACTGCCCTTTACTAGTCGAAGTGCTTCCAGAACCATTGCCCTTATCTCGGACCCCAAAGCAATTCCGTTTTGAAGAAATGTGGTTACAACATACTGATTGCGTTAATGTAATTGAACAAGGCTGGATGACTCCAGTAACTGGTGATTTCATGGGTCAGGTTGGTAGAAAAATCAAGCAGACTGGTACTCTGTTGCAACGGTGGCATTCTGGTGTTTTCCAGCAGCGACAAACTGAGATAAAGCTTATACAGGGGAAGTTGGATGATCTTATGAGGAAAGACTACGAGGTTAGTCATTTTGATGAGCAGAAGGCACTACAATTTCGTCTGAATGAGCTTTTATCACTAAATGAAACTTACTGGAGGCAACGATCTCGGATTCAATGGTTACAAGATGGTGACCGGAATACTTCCTTCTTTCATAGAAGGGCGTCTAATCGACGCTGCAGGAATCGAGTTAAGGGCTTGCTTAATGGTCAAGGACAATGGACCTCCCAACCTATTGAGGTGTCTGATATTTTAATCAACTACTATGAAACTATTTTCCGTTCGGAGACAGTTGATAGTATTGCTCTAGAGACCATTCTGGACTCCATGCAACCTAAAGTTACAGAGGAGATGAATAGAGATCTTGTAGCTTCTTATACTGATTCCGAAATCAGGAAGGCCTTATTCCAAATGCATCCGTCTAAATCCCCCGGACCTGATGGTATGTCTCCTTGCTTCTTTCAAAAATTCTGGAACGTGGTTGGTCATGATGTTTGCATGGCTGTTAGGGATATACTTCTTACAGGAAGGATTTCACAAGAATCAAATTTCACTCATTTGACACTCATTCCAAAAATTAAAGAGCCACAGTTACCTTCTGATCTAAGACCTATTGCATTATGCAATGTGGTTTATAAGATTGCTTCTAAGGTCTTGGCCAACAGATTAAAGCGTATTCTTCCTCACATTGTTTCTCCATTGCAAAGCGCTTTTGTTCCCGGGAGGCTTATCTCAGATAATACCTTAGTGGCTACAGAGGTTGTTGGTTTCTTCTCCCTTAAGCTTGACATCTCCAAAGCCTATGACAGACTAGAATGGCAGTATGTGGAAGCAGTGTTACTCAAACTTGGCTTCTGTCGACAATGGGTGGATGTTGTGCTAGCTACTATTAAATCTGTCAGCTACTCTATCCTTATGAATGGCACCCCAAGTGGTTTCATTGTTCCAACTAGAGGAATTCGACAAGGAGACCCATTGTCTCCTTATCTCTTTATTTTGTGTGCTGAAGGGCTTTCTTCGCTTATCTCTTCCTCTATACAGAACGGAACTATCAAAGGACTCTTGATGTCGCCTACTGCCCCAGTACTTCATCACTTGTTATTTGCTGATGATAGTTTTCTTTTTGGAGAGGCTTCTATTCGAGAGTGTCAAGCATTTAAGAATTTGCTTTATATTTATGCTCGGGCTTCGAGGCAGATGATCAATCTACAAAAGTCTAGTGTTGTCTTCAGTGGTAATGTTAGTAGGCAGGTTATTAATGAACTTTCCTCTATTCTTGGAGTGACCTACGTTAAGGAGCATGGTCTGTATTTGGGATTGCCTATTCACGTAGGGACGTAACAAGACAGCTATTTTTCTTACCTGAAAGAAAGACTTTCCAAGAAGTTAATCAGTTGGCGGTCTAAGATTCTCAGTGCAGGTGGTAAGGAGTTATTATTAAAAGTAGTGGCTCAAACTCTACCCAATTATGTCATGAACTGTTAGTTATTACCTAAGTCTCTTTGTGATGATCTTCAGCAACTTTGTTCTCAATTTTTTTTTGGGAAGTACAGATGGGAAAAGAAAGATTCATTAGAGATCTTGGGAAAGAATGTGTGTTCCTAAGGAGGCTGGTGGCTTGGGTTTTAAGCATCTGCATGCTCACAAGCCATGTTAGCTAAGCAAGGTTGGCGACTTCTCTTGAATCCAGATTCACTTGTTGCACGGGTTTTTAAAGCTGTTTACCATCCATGGGGATCTTTTCTTGATGCTGACATGGGTGATAGACCTTCTTATTCATGGAGGAGCATCATGGAAGCTAGACCTGTGTTACAAGCTGGGTTATTTTGGAGGATTGGTAATGGAACCTCTGTGAAGATCTGGGAGAATGCTTGGATACCTAGTGTACCATCTCATTCCCTTGAGAAACCGAATGATACAGTTTTTGAAGTGGTCTCTGACTTGATTAATGCTCAGGATTGTACTTGGGACATCCCTGCTGTTCATGCATGCTTTCCTTCCGATATTGTTCCTCAGGTTTTGTCCATTCCATTAAGTCGGAGAGTGGGGGTGGATAAGATTGCTTGGAAACTTGATAAACGAGGTCTCTTTTCAGTTAAATCAGCCTATACCATTGCTCGTGATTTTTCTATTGGCAATGTTTTTGCCTCGTCTTCCAATGGTGATACTTATGCTCCACTTTGGAAAGCTTTGTGGAAAGCAAATGTCCCTAACAAAGTGGCTATTTTTGGATGGAGAGCAGCTCATAATCTTCTTCCTACTCGAACTGCATTAACATCCAAAGGTTATTCTGGTGATCTTAATTGTTGTGTTTGTTCAAAATCTGTGGAAACCCTTGAGCATTTATTTCGAGATTGTAGCATTGCTAAGGATATTTTGGGTGCTCCTCCTTTTTCCCTTCCTTCTTCTCCACTGACTTGGAAAGAGTGGTTGCTGGATCGAGCCTCTAATTTGTCTACTAGCTTGTTTGATAAGTTATTGTTCTTTTATTGAGCTTTTGGAAGAACCGAAATGAGAAGCTTTGGAAAAATCGGTCTCAAACTAGTCCAGGGTTGGTGGCATCGTCTATGGCATGGTATGAGGAGTATCTGCAGGCTAATAAACCTTGTACCACTGCCACATCAGTTCAACATAAAGCCAGTAAACTTTGGCTAGCTCCCTCGGGTGAAAAAGTGAAATTGAATGTGGATGGTGCTTTTCTACCTAATTTGCAATTTGGGGGTACAGGCGGTGTCCTTCGTAACTCTCTTGGTCAATTCCTTGCTGCCTTCTCTAGTCGTGTGCAGTTTGTTAGTTCTCCATTACATGTTGAGCTTTTGGCTCTGAAGAAGGGATTGGAGTTACTGCAGGCCATGCATATTACGAATGCAGTAGTCGAAAGTGATTGCCTAATGGCGGTACAAGCTATTTATGCTTGGGATTGTGATCTGTCACTATTGAGAGCCTTAGTTGCTGATGTCCGAAGTCTCTTTCACTCTAGTACAAATTTCTCCATCACTTTTGCCCCTAGACAGGCTAATGTTGTAGCTCATAGGTTGGCTGCTCTTAGTTTTGAGTCGGAGATACAATGTGAATGACTTGTAACTGCTCCAAATATCATACTGGATGCCCTCATGTACGATTTTAATCGTACCTAGTAATAAAACTTTCTTCTTCTTTCAAAAAAAAAAAAAAAAACTACGTACGGTCATAGCAATTTCATAAGCAGAAAAGTTTACCATCTTCATCGAAATTATGCAACAGAAAATTACACTTGAGCTGTATTATTCAAGCCAGATTGTTACAATCCTCGTTGCATGCTACGGTTGACAGTTATTAGCAGACCTGATAACGGCCTGGCTACCCTACCCAGGACATTGCCTAAAATTAATTTTGCCTGTTTGGGCATGTCTTTTACTTTTGTCTTTTTGTTTTTTTTTTAGTTTTCCTCTGAGAACAGGTTCGACCCACGTGGTCACTGTGTTTTTCTCATGACGTCATATCACAATTGCCTATTGTGATGCGATTTTTAACTGGGACTCAAAACTCAAAAGGGTCACTCAATCACGTGCATTCACTAATCAATGGGTGGAGATGGCTACACCTCATGTATTTCCTTCTCGAGGGTGATTCAGTTGGTACGTCGGCATTTGGACTCGACGATTCTTTGGCCCATAGTTAGTTTAGTGGCTACTTTGTTACGTCTGGATATTGTAAAACTCCCTTTTTTGCAATTTTAATGATTGGAAAGGTCAGTCGCTGCGTAGATCCGACTTTCTTTAAAAAAAAAAAATGGTAATCGTAGATCCGACTTTGAGTTAGAAGAATGGATCTGATGATTTGTTAATTTTTTTTTTTTTTAAATTAATACATTTTGCCCCAAAAGTCCAAAACAGAGTCCTGGTTTCTTTTCTCCCATTAGGCCAGTACTATTTCCTATTTCATTCAACCCTCCCGACCTTTCATCGCTTCGGAACCAGCAGCAACTAAAACCCAAAAGCCCCAACTCTTGCATCGAAACATTAAAGCAAAATGTCACCTGAAAATGGATCAATACAATCAATCTCATACAGGAGGTTGCCCGTCAAATCTTTACCCAAATGCAGAGCAGTATGCAAATCAAGGCGCTCTCTAATCCTCAACCGCCGCAAAAAGTGCAAAACCATCCAATCAAACAACCAAAACGGCGACGCTCTCTGATACACATGCTCTAGTCAATGGTGTGCTACATTGGTCTCAATCATGTGAGGACGTTTACTGTGTCGATTGATATGTACGTCCAGTGAAATATTTGGCTGAGATAAAGATACTTGGAGATTTGAGGGATACAGTTATTTGCTTTATTTCAAAATATGAGGAATCCCTTGCCTTTGGAGAGATCTAATATATGGCAAAAGTGCTTGTGTTTTGAAATAGTGCCTAGAAGAAGAGTATGGTTATAAATTATTAACTAAAAGTCCAGAAGTTGTGTTCAAGATGCTTGGGATTTGAGAGAGTGGTGAAGTACTTCTGAATAACCATACTGGAGTTCCTAAACAAAACGAGTTAATGATTTTCAAATTTGAGGGAACCAGTGGTGATGCCTCATTTCGTGGACGGTCACGTCTTACTCCATTTCGTACGAAATGCAAGACCAGGTTTGTTGGAATATCTTTCTGTTCTGTTCTTTTCTTGTTCTTTTTTTATTCTCTCTTTAAATTATGCAAGACCAGCTTATATTGTGATATTTTTTTTCGTTTGAATTTATTCTAAGTTTCATTCTTCTCATGTTCTGATGAGAATTAAGGGGAGTACTGGGAATGCAATATGCATGTTTTTATATTCAGATTATTGTATGCTTGATTTATCTGTAAAATGGTAATTTGTTGTCATACAGGAAAATTAGTAGTCCAACTAGAACTTCAAATTTAGAGACACAGGAGGGGAATGATATGTTGTTAAACTGACATAGAAGGTTAGAACTTGTTCAAGTTATTTCAAGTTATGTGATGTTGTTCACGCATATCATGATTATATCATATATATGCTACCCCCTAGCTATGCCAGTGTCTTGGTGAGATACTATTGTGAATACATATTATGTTAATTATAGGACTAGCGGTGGCTTAATTTCCATATTCAGTTTGTTTTTAAGATTGCAGACCCATTAGAATCCTTATACTCTACCATTTTAGGTTTTTCCCATATGTGGAAACTCTGGAAATTTTCAGTCTTCGTAGAAACTCTAGGCCTATTAATTAGTGCATCAAACCAAAAATAGAAAATAGCAAGCTTCAGACAGAAACAATTATAATATACATAAGGAACAAACAGGTAATAACAATCACGAAGAAACCACACACCTCACTAAGCATATGATAGGAAGACCGAAGACTACTTAGCTAGCATGTTGAAAGAAAAGAAACAAATAACTTGATTACAATTTACAACAACCATAAGTCATCTTCCAAGAGTCCAGAGGAAAAATCCAATGTTGATGATTCTAAGTCATCCAAAAGGAATTGATTTATATTGGAGAACAAAACTTGAGTCTGAGTCATATTCTATACGAATTACAATAATTAATTACCTGAACTTTCAAAGTAACCATCCACATTTCTTCTTTGCATATTCTGTATGCTATGCTAATGTTAGTAATCTCATCCAACATTTAGAATACTAACCAGACCTGTTACTTCTTCATTGATCTGAGAGAAATAACACTAAAGCTGATCAAAACCATGAAAGGAGTTCAGAAGCCTCCTCTTCTTCTTGTCCTTCATATATTCGATCGATCTTAATCTCTCTGCTTCCATTGAAGGCCACCTCATCACCAAGAGCACAGGCTGAAGCTCTCATAAGCTGGAAGAACAGCTTTGATTATGCACTACCTTTTCTCAATTCATGGTCCCTCACAAACATAAATAACCTCTGCAACTGGACTGCGATTGTCTGCGACCCCAACACCAAAGCAGTCTCCGAAATTGACCTCTCAAACTTTCACATCACTGCAACACTAACTCAGTTCAATTTCAACAAGTTTCTCGATCTCTTTCTTTTCAACCTCAATGGTAACAGTTTCACAGGGTCTATATTCCATTGGTAATCTTGGCAAGCTAACAATCTTGGATTTGGGCAACAATCTGTTTGGACAGGAAGTTCCGGCGGAAATGGGCAAATTAACGGAGCTTCAGTTTCTAAGTCTCTACAACAACAATCTTAATGGTACCATTCCCTATCAGCTGGACAGTCTCAAAAAGGTACAATATTTGCTTCTTGGAAGGAACAAGTTAGACACTCCTAACTGGTCTAAATTTTCAGGCTTTCCTTTGTTAACATACCTGGATCTTTCTCTGAACAATTTGGATTCAGAATTCCCAGAATTTATATCTGAATGTAGGAACATGACCTTCCTGGATTTGTCTGGAAATCGTTTGACTGGCCAGATACCGAAACTGGTAGTTACCAACATGGTTAAGCTTGAATATCTCAATCTCACCAATAACCTATTCCAAGGGCCAATGCCATATAACTTTCCCAAGCTTAAACACCTACATTTGGCACAAAACAACTTCAATGGTACAATTCCTGAAGATATTGGCTTCATATCTGGTCTGCAACGGGTTGACCTGTTTAACAATTCCCTTGAAAGCAAAATCCCATCCTCTGTAGGCCAACTCAGGGAGCTTCAGCACCTTACCTTGGTGAGAATTCCTTGAACTCTTCAATCCCTTCTGACCTTGGTCTTTGTACAAACCTCTCTTATTTGGCCTTGGCTGTGAATAAACTCAGTGGGGAACTGCCTCTATCCTTGTCCAATCTTAAAAGCTTGGTGGAGTTGGGGTTATCTGATAATCTATTTACTGGGCCAATCTTGCCTTCTGGTCTCCAATTGGACTGAAATGATCTCTTTGCAACTCCAAAACAATAGACTCAGTGGGAACCTTCCAGCAGAACTTGGCCTGTCGAAAAGACTTGATATCCTCAATCTGCACAGCAATAACTTCTCTGGATCAATTCCCTCAGACATAGGAAACTTGCAAGTTTTGACAAAATTGGATCTCTCTAGCAACAAACTTGATGGGGAATTGCCAAACACCATTTCTCTCCTCACTACCCTCCAATTCTTTTCTGTGTCCAGCAATAATTTAACGGGAACCATTCCCAGTGATTTTGGCAGACACATTCCTAACTTGACTACTGTTAGACTTTCAAGGAACAAATTCTCTGGAGAATTACCGCAAGAACTGTGTAGTAGATTTGCTCTGGAAACTTTTGTAGTGAATCATAACAATTTCACAGGGACATTGCCTGAGTGGTTGAGAAATTGTTCAGCTTTGTCTAGAGTCCGGCTTGATGAAAACCAATTCACCGGAAACATTACCAATGCATTTGGTGTCCATCCCAGTCTTGAATTAATTTATCATAGGCAGAACAAATTTTTTGGTGAACTCTCACCACGATGGGGAGAATGCAAAAACATCACGGATATGCAAATGGACGGAAATAGAATTTCTGGTCAAATCCCACCTGAGCTTGGGCAGTTAAGACAATTGCAGAAGCTAAACCTAGGCTCCAATGAATTCAGTGGGGAATTTCCAGTTGCCATTGGGAATCTAAGCTTGTTGTTCAATCTCAGTCTCAGCAGGAACTACTTGACAGGAGTTATTTCTCGGTTTCTTGGCAAATTGACAAGGTTTGAGTTTCTTGATTTGTCTGATAATAATTTTACAGGGGTATTACCAGTCGACCCTAGAACGTTTGAGAGGTTAACAAGCTTGAACATAAGCCACAACAAATTATCAGGTGGAATACCAGAGGAGATTGGTAATCTACACCTGCAGTACTTGTTGGACCTAAGCAGCAATACATTCTCGGGATCACTACCATTAAACCTTGCCAAGCTTATAATGCTGGAGATTCTTAATGTCTCGCATAACCAACTCTCCGGGAATATCCCATCAACATTTTCCAGAATGGTTAGTCTTGTCGACATTGATTTTTCTTACAACAGCTTGACAGGTCCAATCCCAACAGGCGGCTTTTTCCAAAAGAAACTTCCGGATAATGCTTTCATTGGAAATGGTGGTTTGTGTGGAGAAACAGAGGGACTAACTCCATGCACTTCAGATCCCAAAAAGTCCAATAAGAAAATTCTTCTTGGTGTCCTTGTTCCCATTTGTGGTCTATTGTTGATTGTGACCATAATTTCTGTGACCCTTAATTTCTGCAAGAGATCAAAGCTAGGGGAAAGCGATCATCCTGAGCTGGCTGAAAGTTTTGATTCAACAATAAAGAGAAGAGAAGAAAAATTTTCATTTTCTGAAATCATCACCGCCACTGAGAACTTTGATGAAAAATACCTCATTGGAAGAGGAGGATTTGGTAGTGTCTACAAGGCTGTATTGGGCAGAGGCAAAGTCGTGGAAGTTAATGAGAATGAAATTGTTTTGGACACCCGCGGTTGATGGTTCTATCTCTGTTTCGGTACACATTTGTTTAAGCAAAAAATAACAGGCTCATGACTAATAGGCCAGCACTTGTGTTTGTAAATAATCTTTATTCGTCTGTGTATTGCTTGCGTAGGGAACGATGTCACTAAAGACTTGCAAGCTATATGGCTTTTGTCGTCACTGCTCTGGCTTTGGTCTTCAGTCTGACGTCATCATATACACCCTACCGAGTACTCAAGCTGTACTAGTTCGGAACTTGGGATACAATATAGAATCGGGACCCGTAGGGTAACTAGTTAGTAAAATTAATCTGATCTGTTGAAAGAAGTAGTAATCGGCTTTGATTACTACAGAAATAACGTTGTTGATTATAAATCTAAAACAAGTTGCCCTACGGGTCCCGATTCTATATTGTATCCCAACTAGTAAAGCTTGAGTACTCGGTAGGTGACCTTGGCAGGGTGTATATGATGACGTCAGACTGCAGACCAAAGCCAGAACAGTGACGACAAAAGCCATATAGCGCTTGCAAGTCTTTTGTGCCATCGTTCTCTATGAATGCAACACACAGATGAATCGATGAATTTGGATTTGGGATTGGGATTGGGATTGGGATTGGGGTGGGGTTTTATAGGAGTTTCTAGCTGCATCTTTCGATCATGTAATTGTATATATGGCCGGTCATGCACTAGCACTACACCACCTAATTATCCCTATGTGCAAGGATCGTGAGCACAAAATCACAATTCTATGCATTCTTTTATTTCTGATAAAAAAAAATTATTTCAAGTGAAATTAATGGAAGCACAAGTTGCATTTCTTCTAAAATAGTTGTGGATGAAACTGATTTTGTCTTTGAGAAGACAGTTTTTCATTTATCTCTTCTTCGTTTGCAGAGTGATAGGCTGAAGCAGATACATGCCCATTTGGCATGGGTACATTGAACTCGCTCTGCTTAGTCGGTTTGGATTTCAAATAGAAGGATGTAGAGATAAGTTTGGACTTATTGAACAATTGGCCACTGAAATAAAGAAATTGTGCAATGCTAAATTATAGAGAATCCAGAGCGTAAAGATTGTTCTCCAAAAATTATATTCCTTTGCTATATTTTTTCTTTTTTTCTTTTTCGAAGAGAGTGTAGGGATACTATATGGACTAATATTTTGATTCGTGAACTGGGGGTTTAGGAGCAATGGTAATCATTCTCAAAAAGAAAAGAAAGGAGCAATGGTCATCATTATGTTGTTTGGGTTATTAGCTTATCATCAAGAAGTTGCAAATGCAATCTTCTCAGAGTTAGAGAAACTTTCTTCTGCTTCATCGGTTTACCCAAGCCAACCTCCTTGTCAGATTGTATCCATCGATCACAAACATCTGGATTCCCGTTGCCCGAGCCAGTGCCGGACTCCAGCGTTGGTTGTTGGTGGGCGGTGTGGTCCTCCGGTGCATGATGGGAAGGCATCCAGGGGAGCTACTGACTTCTCTATCGGAAAATGGAGAATTGCTTTTGAAGGATTTGCTTGACCATCGACTTTGGTCTCCTTATTCAAGTCAATTAGCAGTGCAAGTGGATTCCTTAGTTACAATGGCCTTGGCCTGCACCAGCAGTAATTCGGAGTCACGACTCACGACCCACCATGCATTTTGTGGCAAAAGAACTATCAACAGCCAGGACCTCTTGCCTTTCTGAGCTGTTCGGCACCATAACCATTAATAAGTTGGCAAGTTCTCATTACTAAAAGCGGCTGAATTAAAGAGAGAAGTTTAACAACTAAATCCTACACCAAAATTGAAAGATTCTTGCATTTCCTCTGGTTTCTAGTTTTTTGGTGAATACATATACTGATATACTAATTCTAGCTCCAACAATGTAAGGTTTGATAAGAGTAAGGTATTCCATATTAGAACATATAGAAAGTTTGGTTGTTGCCATGATTTTTGTTTAAGATCATATAGAGGGGATATTACTATAGTCCGTAGCAATTTCATAAGCAGAACCTGTTCATTTTCTCCATCTTCATCGAAATTGTACAGCAGAGAACTAAACTTGAGCTGTACTAGTACAATTGTCGAAGCCAGATTGTTACAATACTTGTTGCATGTTGACGATACAGAGTGGTGGCTGGAGAGGAAGCATTAAGCTGTTTCCAATTTTTATCAAATCTTTGTAAAGTTACCTTGCTATTAATTCGGTTTTGGACGCGGCATTCCCTAGTGCAATTTCTAAATGATGTGCCGATCCAAGTGAGAGTTTTAAACTTACTTTTTATCCTAGTATTATTCCGGAATGAACATGTGAGAAGTGAAATTCACTATGTTGTGGCTCTTTGTAACAACCCTCTTATATGATGGGTCATAAATTTATATAACTTTGTCTTCATGCAAATAATCGGTTGTCTCGTTTTTTCGTTACATTAAAGAGAAATTAAACTCCTGATTTAATCATAATTGTAAAAAAAAAACTGAAATCCTAAAAACTCTCTCTGAGAGAAAAACCCTAAAGGACGCCTCGCCTGTCCGGCTTCTCCTCGATATTGGCCTTGCTGGCGTAGGATCAGTGTGGCCGGATGGGTAGTTTTCTTCTAAGGCGTATCCCAGGCTCGGTGACTGGGATCGGACGGGGTGTGGCTTTTCCTTCCTCTCAGTCGAAGGGTGGAGCTGAGTTGCGGCGGCGGACTGGGGTCTTTGCCAGGACGGAGCTGCGTCTGGTGGACGTCAGGGTTGGCGAGCCGGATCTGGTGGCTGGTTGGAGTAAATCGAAGACCGGTTGTTTGGGTTCAATGGCTTGCAAGCTTGGCTCTTCACGTTTGGACGTTTTGATTTGGATCCTTGTGCAGAGATCCTTTGCAGGCTAGTGTTGGGTGAACCAAGACGGCAGGAGTCAACTGCCGTTTGGTGGTCGGTGACGGGAAGTGTTGGTGGCCCGACGCAAGTTTGACTGTGGATGGAGCTGCAGAATTGAGCCGGGTGGCTGGAAATGGCCCACATGTTGGCTTGGTCTATTAGGCTTGAATACTGCCTGAAGGCCCGTTTGCTCTTTTGGGCTTATTGGGTCATTATTTAGTTTTTTTTTATTTCTAATAATTCCCTTTTATTTTGGGATCTATGCTTGTTAGTTTTTAGTAAGCATCAAGGAGTCTTAGTTATTTTACATATTTACTATGTTGTAGTGTTAACATAGTTTATAGGCTTGCTTTTTTCAATGAGCATAGAACTATTAAATGAGAAGACCTAATCTATGTATTGTTGTGGCACCACCACAAACTTTTTATATACCCTGTGACGGTTGAGAGAGGATATGTAATGGCTCATTCTGGCTTTCGATGAATGATATACGCCCGATTGGGTTTGATTAAATAAATAAATAAATAAAACTCCTGATTTAATCTAGTTCTAAATATTTAATATAATTCTCAATTCCACCTTACTACTTAAGCTAACTTTAGAGTGTGTTTGGATGAGGGAAAAAATTATGGAATTTAATTGAAAGTGAAGATTTCATAATTCCTAAAAGCTAATTCCATTGTTTGGCATTACCAGATTGGTAATTTTAAATTTCTCTGTGGAAAAAAACGAAGGAATTCGTTATTTAAATTCCTCACTTCAATTTCCACCAAAATAGGTGTCATTTACGAATTCCTTTGCAGTATTCAATTTTTATTTCCAAAACAAGAGTTTTTTTCTATTTTATCTTTTCATTTGTTTTAAACTTTCCCAAACAATAGAAATTGCAATTAATGGAATTTTAGATTGATGGAGTTAAAGATTCCATCATTTATAAATTTCTACGGATTTTATAATTTTCTCATCCAAACGCACCATTAAAGACTTAAATAATGAGTCGTCTTTGCCTTTTTAGGTAAAATAAAATAATGTTTTAGGGAATCATAAATTGAGAGAAATTCGCTGTGTATTCTCATTGATAATAGGGGCCTCTTTATATAGAGGATTACAATGCATAGAATCTCAATCATACAAAGAAAGTAATTCTACATTGATTAGGATTCTAGATCCTTCTAATTAAATCCTATTACCACTAGGTCAAGTAACCTAGAGTTTGGGCTAAACACAAATTAAGATTTCCTTGAACACTCCCCCTTATGTTGCCCAAACGCGGTGCTTCTCTCGTTGCCTCATTAAAAACCTTGCCGAGTAACAAAAACCCAGTGGGACAAAAATAACCTTGGTCGAAGGGGAAAAAGAGCACAATACACCCTTCACGCTTCGAGACCATGCACGTAAACATCTCCCCCTAATGTCTGCATCTCCCCCTGATAACAACGGTCATGGGAGTTCGGATGACTTCCTTAAACGATGCTACCAACATGTTCCTCAAAAGTGGAATTTAGGCAATGACTTAGTAAGCAAGCTTGCCACACTGTCCTCAGATTGAACCTAGTTCACTTTGATCTCGAGGAGAGCCTGTTGTTACTGATTATGCTTGGTGTTGTCGCTTTTGATGTAGCCTTTGCTTCTTTATTCAAAACAAGTAGCATTATCTTAAATGCTCGTAGGCTCATATGTGGTAGACTTCAAACCACAATTGTTCGAACATGTGTAACTATGGATCCAATCCATATACATTCACGAATCACTTTGTGAAGAGCAACAATCTCTACATTGTTCGAAGATATAGCGATTAGGGTCTGCTCTGTAGACCTCCAAGATATCACGGTCTTTTCCCATAGTGAACACTTAACCGGATTGGGAATGACCTTTGTGTGGGTCAGAGAGATACCCAACATCAGCAAAACCTTCCAAAACACATGTCGTTTTGGGATGGGGATAGTGGACGCAGGCCAGTGTTGGCGGCGTACCTGGTGTGTGATGGGTCTGAATCCATCATCTCTTTGTAGGGATAGAACAAGCCCATATCACTCATACATCTCAAGTATCGAAAGATATCTTTTACACCAATCCAATGGCGTCGCGTTGGCGCAGAGCTATATCTAGCTAACAAGTTCATTGTAAACGAGATGTCCGGTCTTGTGCATTTAGCTAAGTACAATAATGCGCCTATTGTACTCAAATAAGGCACTCCTGCCTCTAACACATATTCATTATCATCCTTCGAATGAATATGATCCTTTTCAGGATCAAGACTACGGACGATCATGGGAGTGCTTGAAGGCTTGACCTTGTCAAAATGCCTAAGCATCTATCGACACGATGCTCAAGTTCCAAACCGAGACATAATCGTGTTCTCCCAAAATCCTTCATCTCAAACTCGGATTTCAAGTGTTCAGCGGTTTCCCTTAACTCTCTAAGTGCTTCTAATGAAGATCATGTCCAACATGAACCGCGATAGAATCCGAAACTTGTCATAGAAACGCGTGGGCATATCCCTTCCCAATCAAGTAGTCACTTTAGTGAGCATTTCAACCTTATTGTAAACGCGCTCCGTGGTCTAGAACCTCTTGACTTGGGTAAATGAAGTTCGCCATGAACCTTCATGTATATTCCGTATCTAGATCCCTATAGAGATACGTAGTGACCACATTTGTAAGCTGCATGTTCAGTTATTCGGAAACTACCAAACTGACAGGGTAGTGGAGTTCAATGACATCCATTACGAGAGAATATGTCTCATCGTAGTCGATTCCAGGGCGTTTTGTGAGAAGCCTTGCGCCATAAGGCGAGATTACCATCTCTTTTTCTCACTACGCTTTCTAACGAAGACCCATTAGTCAACAGGTTTTATGTTAGGAGGTGTTGGCATCACTAGCTCGAAAACCTTCCTCTTCATTAGAGAATCCATCTTAACCTGGATCGCATCTTTCCATTTATGCCAAATCTCTCTACGTTGGCATTCATTCATCAACGGAGCGTGGTTCGATATCATCTGACTCAACAAACTCATGCGCAACGAAATACGCAACTATATCATCAATTATGATGGAGTTTCTATCCCACTTCTCATGTACACTAGTGTAAGTTTCATAGAGCTCTATATTCTCAGGAATAGGTTCTGACGTTGAGGCGTCCCCCAACGATAACCATAACTCGGAAGATACTCATGAGAGGGATTTTGAGTCTTGATGATCAAAGGATTGGAATGTGCCAAAGTATCCTTCGAACCTACGGGCCTCCCATGCATCCTAGCTGGGGCTATGGCCAACGCCAGAGTGCCACTCTCTTTGGCGTTGGCGCCATGCCTACCTCCGTGTAGGGTGGTGCTACGTCCTCTCGTAGGGACGTCCTTCCTTGCAGGCATGTTTGCAGCATATTTGTGTGATCTCGTCACTGTAATAGGGATCGAGATGAGACATAGTGGGGACAGGCCACGACAATTCCTGTCGTTCCTGTTGAACATCTGTGTTCTTATCTCCCCCGAACGACGGGAAGACTGTCTCATCAAATTGACAACCCGCAAATCTAGCGCTAAAGAGATCGCCTTGCAAGGGCATTAAGTGGTGGACGATTGTTGGAGTCTCAAATCCAACGTAGTTGCCCATTCGTCGGTAAGGACCCATCATAGAGCGTTGTGGCCGTGCAATTGGCACATAAATGGCTCACTCAAATGTGCGTAAGTACAAAAGACGTGTACCCAGTCACTAGCTGTAACGTAGAGGTACATTGAGTGGCGGTAGGTCGTAGACGAATTAGCATAGCTGCATGCAATATCGCATCACCCCAAGCGGATGTAAGAAGATTGGTGCGCATTACCAATGTTCGGACTACCATCGTAGTCGTTTCCGCGAGACCAATTGGGTGTGTATATGGAAATGTGATGTCCAACATCAAGCCCATTGCAATATCCATCAAAAGTATTTCGATGTAAACTCTCTAGCATAGTCAAATCCAAGTGACTAAATAGGATGATCTGGGGAGTGAGCCTGTTGTCATATGATATGTGCTAGGAGTGTAGCGTAAGCAGCATTTATAGGTGGACAATGGCATAACACGTAACCAGCGTGTTTGCGTGTCAACCAACATCATGAAATATTTAAGCATCCGCAAGTTGGTTGAATCAATCCACGAAATCCCTACGGATTCTTGGTAAGAACAGAATGAGTATTTGCATATCCTTTGTGTAGGACGATCTCAGTCCTAATTTCCCTAAGGAACGGGCTTTGTAAAACAAGCGAGAGGTCTTAGAAGCAACCATTAAGTATTTTGGTTAGGCCTGAGCGTCTGAAACGCTATGTGAAGCAAGTGGGTGATTACAATATCACCTGGGGCACCATCACCATGATGGACGCCATCCATGGCGTCATGGATAGGGACTGCGCCAGCCCTAGGCTATTGGTGGACGGAGGCAGTGCCCTAGGCAGCTGTGTCAGTCACACTTAGTCCGGAAATCAACTTTTGATTCATGCTTCGTTTCGCTCGAGGGAAATGATGTCCATGTGAAGTCTTTTGTAGACGGATCATCATATCATGACTAGGATGATCAATCCTATCGTGACAAAGCCAATATGTGTCTAAATCCAAGAGATCTGCTCTCATAACTTTATTGGATTAATAGCTAGAGAGACACATAAACTTCTCTAAGATGCGTCTTTGTTCGCAATCATTAGAGGTGATGCAAAGGAACTCATTTCCGTTCTCTACATGCATTGTTGCATGGAATTCGTTGGCTATTCATAGGGTACGATTTTCCCTAAGAGCGTAGAGAGTTTCTGTGACAACTGTAATCAATGTGCCATTTGGCAAGTGGAACTTGGGCTATTCCATGTCCTTGAATTAATATTGATGGCCCAACCATCGTAGTCACAAAGTAATATGCTCAGAATCAAAATTAGTCATAATGAAAAGAACTCGAAATTTTATTCATAAGCCAACGGAGTACATCATTGTTCCTATGATCAAAGAAAATCTAATCCAATAAAAAGTAATATGGCAATCGCCTACATCTCTTGGAAAATAAAAAGACTTAATCAAAATCGCCAGTTTCTGGGTCTTGATCCTTGTAGTCTTCCACCCTTAGATCTAGATCGCCATCTTGATCTTCTTGTTCCATGTAATTTGCTTCCCTTGCTTCACGATACGTCTTGTATGCGTTTGCAACATTCTGGGTGTGTGGTACATGTTTTGGCCCAATGTTCAGTTGATCCACATCGAAAACAAACATCATTATGGTCAGGCTCCCTTGATCAAGGCACCATTGGGGCGCGATTTGGACGACCTATCCTCTTGGTGGCGTTACCACCATGGTCGGAGGCTCCGCCTCTCTCTCTCTTCACACGTTGACCTCCACGGTTCCGTGCACGCCTCTCTCGGTGATTTCCTTCCTCTTTAGGGCGAACATATGGACCAGAATGTCCAGAATTGTCCCTACTCTTAGGGTTTCGCTCCTTGCGTCCTCCATTGGGGGCGCGACTATGGTTAGACTCTGGAATATGCTTAGTTCCCACGGGTCTAGCATTATAGTTCTTCACAAGGATATTATCGTGCTTTTCAGCTACGTTCATGGCGCCAATGAGCTCATGAAACCTTCTGATACGTCCTGCATTTACATCAATCCGATAATTCTTTGAAATCATCAGTGCAGAGACGGGGAAGGTAGAGAGAGTCTTTTCAATCAACATCATATCAGTTATGGCTTGGCCACAAAACTCCATCAGAGACTTGATACGAAGAGCTTCCGAGTTATAATCAAGCACAGACTTGAAATCACAAAAGCGGAGGCTATGCCATCACACTTCTAAATCAGGAAGCAGGGAGTCACGAACGTTGCCAAATCGCTGCTCAAGTTCTACCCATAGCTTTCTTGGGTCTTCCTCTTTGAGGTATTCATTTTGGAGCGCGTCATTCATGTGCCTTGTCATGAGAATTATGGCTTTAGCTTGTTTTGCTTCAAAAGCAGCAGCTTGCTCAATGAAGAGCACGTTCTGACTAGGCTCTTGGATGGCTTCCAGAAGTCCATCAGCCTTAAGATGTTGGCGCACATCTCGGACCCACCTATGGTATCCTGCGCCAGTTGTCTCGAGTGGAACAAAGTTCAACTTGTTCAGGTAACTCATCCTTAAAAACAACACAAGATTAGGGTTAGTTTCGGAGCGAAAAAAGGCTACCACGAAAAACTTATTAAATTTCTGAGCGTAGTCGCTTCCAAGAAATTAGGAATTTTCTGAGCGTATTCGCTTCCAAGAAAATCCGATTCCAAGAGGGGTTTTGGATTAGATCGAAACAACGATGTATGTGGTCGATCGTTTTCTTCTCAACAAACTCGAAGTTTGGAGGACTCTACAAGCTCCAACCTTGGAGTGAGCACGAACCCCTACAGTTCGGCTTTTGGTCTCCCTTAGGTAGAGAAAGGGGGGTAGAAGAAGGGATGTTGGAAGTCCCCGAGAAAAGAAGAAGAAATTGAAAAACTTCAAAAAAACGGGAACTTTTAGAAAAGTTTACCTTGAAAAATTGCCGGAAATCTTGACTGAAAAGTGTCGCAGGGAAAGTTACTGTAGCTGCCGGAATGTCGCCAGAAGTTATTGTAGATGTCGGAATGTCGCCGGAAAAGTCACTATAGCTGTCGGAAAAGTGGCCGGAGGTTGGTCGGAAAAGTCCTCGGAAAGTGGCCGGAAAAGTGGCCAGAAAGTTGCGGGAAAAGTGTTGACCGGCGTTGACTGACCGTTGACCGGGGTGCTGACGTGGCAGTGCGGCGCTGACGTGGCAGATCTGGTTGATGACATGGCAGCTGACTGGACGCCTGCGTGCATGCTTACGTGGCAGGGGATTCTGCGGCTCGGCTGTTTCACTTGGGCTTCGCTGGGGCTTGCTGCACGTGGGCTAGGCTTGGGCTGCACAGGTTTCTTTCTCTTCCCTTTTTTTTTTGTTCTTTTCTGCCGGTTCAGATGTGCTTGATGCCAGTGGCCGGTTCGGTTGAATTTTGGCCGGTTCCGGTGGTGAAGTTTCCGGTTCCGGGTTTCTAGGGTGGAGATGCTGCAGGTGGCCGAGTATGGCGGCAGGTGGTGGTGAGGAAGGCTTTGAACTGGGCAGAAGGACTTTTGCAACTTCCAGTGGCCGGTTCGGTGGTTTGCCGGCCGGTTTTGGGGATGGGGCGGCCGGTTCTGGACTCCTGGAGTTGAGATCTTCAAGGTGGGCGGCGGTGGTTTCTGGGATTTGAAGGCTACGAATTTAGGATTTCAGGGTTAGGGCTCGTGCTGATAACGTGTTTTAGGGAATCAGAAATTGAGAGAAATTCGTTGTGTATTCTCATTAATAATAGGGGCCTCTTTATATAGAGGATTACAATGCATAGAATCTCAATCATACAAGGAAAGTAATTCTACATTGATTAGGATTCTAGATCCTTCTAATTAAATCCTATTACCACTAAGTCAAGTAACCTAGAGTTTGGGCTAAACACAAATTAAGATTTCCTTGAACAAATAAGAGGTTTTAATTTTTTTTATTGGAGCTTACTCCCTCTTGCTTGTTACATCATAATTCGTTTTATTTATATGGTTTTGATTCATTTTAATACATCTATCATGTAATTATGAAGAGTTGAACTGAAGACTTTCCATTCAAAAAAAAAGGGCACTGACGCTGTATATAGAATCAGGCTAAGGCTTTCCCACTTACACCATTAAAAGTTTTTACTTTCCAGCTATCCAATTCAAGCGTTAAATAACAATTACCCTAAACCAAATTAATAAACTACATCATGCCATCGATCTATTTCTCCTCTCTCTCATACGGATACGGTCATACCTCTTCGATCTGAAACTCTCTCTCTCTCTCTCTCTCTCTCTCTCTCTCTCTCTCTCTCTCTCTCTCTCTCTCTCTCTCTCTCTCCCTCCCTCCCCACCCCCGCCCTTCCCTCTCTCCTCGTCGGAGTCGGACATACGACATCGCTCTGTTGGATCTCTGTGCTCGACGATGGCCGGCACGAAGAAGGATAGCTCCAATCTAGTACTCAGAACATGGAATTTGATTGGTACTCTATCATCTGTGAAGCCTTTTCCGAACACCACCACCAGTTTCCGGTCGCCGTTTCTTGAAAATTAATTTCCATTGGGTTTCGACGCCTTCAACGTGATTCTGACCCACTCTACCATCGGGTTTCTGGATTTCTGTGATAAGGGTTGTGAGGAGGAGACGTCGATGGAGGAGGTGGAGTCTGGAAGGGACTTCAGCGCGAAAATGTTTGAGAGGTTGAGGGAGAAGAATTTAAATTTTCTAGAAAAGGTCGACCCAACCTAGGCTCAGGCTTCGGGTGCTCTGGATGTTGCAATTATGTTAGCAGAGTCTACCTAGAATTAATCATGCATGTGTGCCAGTTTGTGGTTAATTGGTTAAACCAAGCCCAAATATGCAAATAGCTTGGGTAACAAAACTTCTATGATGGGTACCAAATGTTTTAATTCATCACCCACTAGTTTGGGCCTTAGTCACCGTTGTACCAAAGAGAAGAATCTGAGTATGGATATACTACAGTTGCAAATAAATTTTCCTCAAGCTCAACATTGCAAAGGCAATTCAATCATTTTGAGTTTCTCAAAATGGGAAAGTGCAAGGTTTGTCCTTCAGCTGTAATAAAACAATTATTGCCCTCCAATAAACGTTTATTGCCCCCCCCCCCCCTCCCCCAATAAAAGATTTTAAATTTATGTAATCTCTTCATCTTCTTCTTCAATCAAAGTTTTATTTGTCTAATTTTAGATAAATTAATTCCCCTTCTCCCCAATAAATTTTTATTGCCCCCCAATAAACCTTTATTGGAGGGCAATAAACCCCAATAAAAAGTTTTCATTGGGGGAAAATAAAAATTTATTTATGGGGGGTAATAAATCTCTCCAGCGACCTATGAGATTTCCGACGACCTCTTTGGAGACCTTCGGCGAGGTTTCATAAAATTTTATTGCCCTGCAATAAATGTATATTTGGGGTAATAAATGTTTATGAGAAGGTCAATAAACCTCTCTGGTGACCTATGAGATTTCCAACGACCTATTTAGAGACTTCTAGCGAGGTTTTCAGAGAAGTCCTGCGGCTGGTGATTGGTGACCAGATTCCCGCGGCCAGTCACAAGACTCTGGTGAAGTCACCTATGGCTTCTCTCTCTTCCACTCTCTCTCTCTCTCTCTCTCTCTCTCTCTCTCTCTCTCTCTCTCTATGTAACAAAAGGGTGAGGCACAATAGTTTCAAAAAAATAAAAAAACTTAATTGGGTATTAGGGAATACCTTATTAGAGTCTTTATGGGTATGTGGAAATAAAAATAAGTGGACGGTGTGAGGGGGGAAAAAGTACCTAGAATTAGGGTAAATGGTCAAAACTAAAATAAAAAAATAAAAGCACTAAGGGACAATCAGCTGGCCAACTATACAAGCTTTGTTTTTTGTTTTTTTTAAAAAGGGCTGATGCGACTGCCTCAAGTCTTGATTAATGAAATTGCAGAATCCAAAGGAGGGACGTAAAGCTTGAACCCCATATTACAATATGCATAAAGAAAACATCCTGAAATAATAACAACTATGTATTATAAGTTCTAACAAAATCTATGTATTCTAAGTTCTAACAACTACCAATTAGCAAAGAGTGCACGAATGGTTGCTCCATTTTCTTTGACATAGCGGTGCCATACAGGAAAGATAACTTTATTACGAAGAAGTATCATTACAAATAACACAGCTTTCCCACTATGTTGCTTCACGGAAATAAATCTGGCGACACTCAATTTCATCCTGCCACTAGAAGGTTGCGTCCATTTCATCAAGTGAATAGCTCGTCACCTTGTTAGGACAGACAAGGCACACTAAGTGTGCATACCAAGACAAAACCCACATCCCCCTACCCAAAAGTGGTAGGGACTTATTACGGGCATAGAGCCACGTCTTTTTTTTATAAAGAAAATAATGAATTTTATTCATCAAATATGATTTAGATCATACAATAGGGCATCCGAAATAGTAGTCGGAACAGAAGTGAACCACTCAGTCTGAATAGAAGATTCAAAACCAAGGCTAGCCAACCTATGAACAATAGAATTTGCTTGCCTATTTACATGAAGCAATTCAATGAAATGAAAGGACTTACATAAATCCTTGATATCATATACTAGGTTACTTAGTAGCGAGTGGTCACCAACCTGATCAGTAACAAATTGTATAGCAACAAGACAATCACTTTCAATTTCTACCTTTGTCGCTCCCAATTGTTGAAACATATGCATGCCATGCTTGATGGCTAGTAACTCAACATGAAGGGGTGACGTAATAAACTGCACTTTACATAAATTGGGTCAAGGACCATGTCTTACTAAAAGTAAATAACAATAAAACAAAGTAGAAAAATAAACTAGGTCAAGGGTCAAAGCACAGACCCAAAGCCCATTAGGCCCAAGTTTGAGTAACCGATTGCAAAGATCACGACCCACCCATGCTGCCCGCACCTCACCAGCAGCAGCCTCGCCTCACAAGCTTTGTTTTAAAACCTATGTTTCAGTTTTTTAAAATTCAAATCAGGAGGCATTTGTCGTAATGGCCGTTACGTACTCACCTACGTGTCAAATTATTATTGGCTTTCGTGACAACGGTCTGGCTACCCTTCTTAGAAAAGACATTGCCCCAAAACAAAGTCCTGTTTTCTCCCATTACTATTTCATTCAACCCTCTCCCTGCCTATTGCGACCTTTCATCACTTCAAAACCAGTAGCAAACTAAAACCCCCAGCTCCTCCATTTAAACATCAAAGCAAAATGTCACTGGAAAATCAATCAGTGCAACAGATCTCAGACGCCCGTCAAATCTTTAGTCAAATGCAGAGCAGTATGCAAATCATTGTGCTGTTTAATCCTCATCCTCAGCAAAACCATCCAAAACGACGATGCTCACCTCCTCCTGCATGTCCAACGAGGGAAGCATGCAGCAAATTTCCGTAGGTATTGGTCTTTGTTCGAATATAATGATTATAAGTTTGATTTTATGTATAGACGAGAAATGTGCGCTACTATTCTAGCAACAACTTTAATTTCCATCTTCAGTTTGTGTTTAAGATTGTTGACCTATTAGGATCCACATACAATTAAACCTTTCTCTTAAAGCTGAACCTCCCGAGAATGAGACCGCTGATAAGATGAATGTTGTGTGTAGGTTGAAGAAGTCACTATATGGTTTCAAACAATCCCCCCATGCATGGTTTGGGCGCTTTACTCAAGCAATGAAGCAATTTGGTTACAAACAAAGCAATTTGGATCATACTCTCTTCCTTAAGCATCAGAAGGGTAAAGTAACGGCATTAATCATCTATGTTGATGATATGGTGATCACGGGTGATGATCGAGAGGAAATTAGGAGGTTGCAGCAGCAATTAGCTTCAGAGTTTGAGATGAACGACCTTGGTGACTTGAGATATTTCCTTGGGATAGAGGTAGCTAGGGAAAGCAGCAGCATCTTCTTGTGCCAAAGAAAATATGCTCTAGACTTGCTGTCAGAAATGGGTATGTTAGATTGCAGGTCAGCTGATACACCAATTGAACAGAATCACCGGTTAGCAGAGTACCTTGATCAAGTCCCGACTGATAGGGTGAGGTATCAAAGGTTAATTGGCAGATTAATCTATTTGGGTCACACTAGACCTGATTTAGCTTATACAGTGAGTGTGGTGAGCCAATTCATGCATAACCTAGTGAAGACCACATGGATGCAGTCGTGCGAATCCTGCGGTATCTAAAGAGAGCTCCTGGGAAGGGCCTTATGTTCTCAAAACATCACTGCCTGGAGGTGACTGGTTATACTGATGCTGATTGAGCTGGTTGTATTACTAATAGGAGATTAACCTCGGGTTACTTTACATTTGTCGGAGGGAACCTTGTCACTTGGAAGAGTAAAAAACAAAAGGTGGTGGCAAGGTCGAGTGCTGAAGCCGAGTATAGAGATATGGCACATGGAGTGTGTGAGTTGTTATGGTTACGTAATTTATTGCGTGATTTGGGGTTCAAGCCAAAAAGAGCTATGAAGTTGTTTTGTGATAACAAAGCAGCTATTGAAATTTCACATAACCCAGTGCAGCATGATCATACGAAGCATGTGGAAGTTGACCGACACTTTATCAAGGAGAAGTTGGATGCAAACCTGATTGCCTTCCCATTCGTACCAACTGAGGAGCAGTTAGCAGATGTTCTAACTAAGGGTGTTTCAGTCAAAGTATTTCATGACTCACTAGACAAGTTGGGCATCCGAGATGTGTATGTTCCAACTTGAGGGGGAGTGTTGTGAGTCACGGATATTTTAGGATTACTATTAGGAATAGAATTATACTAAGGGCGCATTTACTTACTTGGAAGGAAAAGGGAATGATTACGGGGTAAAAACATTCCTGCGTTTACTAACACATAAAGGAATCGGAATGATTCCGGGTAAAAGAATTCCTGCGTTTACTAACACATGAAGAAATCGGAATAGATGTAGGTCTCACCTAGCCTCCTTATCAGGAATCGATTCCTGAATACTCAGGAATTCGATTACGAAGGGGGGAGATGGGTTTAGGAATCATTCCTCCGGAATCAATACCAATTCATTTCTTCTCCCATTCCATTTGTCTCCGATTCATTATTATTTTCCATTCCAAGTAAGTAAACGTGCCATAATTGTATAGAATCAGGATTGTAATTGTGGTTTGATTACTTTCCTTATTAGTTCAGAATTAGGGTTGTATAAGGTTGTATAAATATGCCTCTGTATATTGAATGAATCTGTGTGAGAATTCATCCTCAAATTATACTAATTGTATAGAATTAGGATTGTAATTGTGGTTTGATTACTTTCCTTATTAGTCCAGAATTAGGGTTGTATAAGGTTGTATAAATATGTCTCTGTATATTGAATGAATGTGTGTGAGAATTCATCCTCAAAAGCTTCTTGTTCTCTAGAGAGTCTTATTTTTCAACTGGCAACATCAAGACGAAGCCTCCAACACTCATGTGTCGCGGTAGCATGGCCGAAATAAAAAAATTCGTTGGAAAACCGGTGAAGCTTTAGAGGTTCGATTCTCCCTCACTAGAAACCCATCTTTGAAAACCAACTCCACAGACATGTCAGCAACATCGAGATGGAGTCATTTATGCCCGTCCCTCGCTGAGAAGTGGCCGGAATACAAGAATTCATCAAAGAACTCGAGAGTCTTCCGGGCTTCGTCCTACCGCCATCGATGGTTGTTCAGAGCAAAAAGTACCAGACCTCATTTTGCTCTGTCAATACAAAGCTAACGGCATCAATGCTACGTTGGTAGGTGGACGGACGACAAAGAATGGACAAGGTCACCGTCGTTGCAAAATGGGTCACCGACTCGGGTATCAGGTCGACTGATCTGATCCGTTCCAAACTGATCCAGTGATATATCTAACACGATCAACGGTACAGATCTAGCACTGTTTGAAATCCACGATCCAGATTGAGTCACATCATGTTCTATTTAAAAAATATAAAAAATCGGATAACGCTAACTTTCAAAAATGATTAAAAATAACTTGAATGTCTGAAAAATCCTCCGAAATTTGGAATGAACTCGTAATGACCTCTAATTTAATCCTAATTGCTCAAAGATAAAATTGGAAAAAAATAAATAAATAATATTTGAAAGTTATAGAGTCTAAAATAAACTAAATAGTAGTAGGAATTCAAATTAAATTTGCTCGAAATTATATTTCCTTTTTAAAATAGGAAACTAAATCTTCGAGATCTTACATTATGATTGTTGTGGGGTGTATCCATTCCTAAACTCGATTTTCTTGTGGGGCTAAAATCCTAACAAGTGGTATCAAAACTTTAATTCAAAGTTGTGGTAGTTAATTTGTTTGAGATTCAGGGCACCAAAGAGTTTTACAATTCAACAACTGATGGCAAATGCAGCATTACTCTTTGGCAGAGGAGAGAAAAGGATTTCTTACCCAACAAGGCTTAGTTAGAGCTTTAGTAAGCAAGGATGGAAAGCTAGAAGGAATAGAAGATGATAAGTGAGAGGAGCTGGAGTCACACTGTGTTAGCACGGTACGGCTGATGACATTATCAACAATATGTTACGGATGAAGATATTCTCTGCCGGCTCAATGGGAGGAGTTGGAAAAACCCTATCTTGCATAGAGTCTGACCAATGTTGTAAATGATAATGACTATTCATGCAATAGGTATTGCTTAATGTATGCGATTGACAGACTCGTAATGTATGCGATTGACATACTTGTAATGTGCGATTGATTAGTATAGCTAATATGTATTGCCTTTTGTATACATGATGTAACCCTATATAAACCTTATGGTGAGATGAATACAATACAATTATCCAATTCTCTACAACACGTTATCAGCACGATACTCTAACCCAAACCCTAGCCAGAAAAAAAACCCTAACACACGAAATTTCTTTCACCAAAAACTGCCGCAAACTCCTAGCCCTTGCTAGCCATACTGTGCACTGCTCCTGTAGCCCTTGAGCACCTGTGTGCCTCCTACTGCCCCTGCAGCATCGTCGCACACCTGCTGCCACTGCAACACAGCAGCACGCTCGTTCCTGTGCAGATCAGCCTGTTTGTACGCCCCGAAACGTCTTGATCGGGACCTCAGATAAAAATACTTCCTTCATCAAAGTTGTTCGTCTCTGCCTCTACTATCTACCTCAAAATTTAAGCCCTATTGGAGTCTTTTTGAGATCTATACACCATTCGAAGTGGATGTTCAGAAGTGAATCTGCTCCGAATTTCAACAAGAAAGTTTTAAAGATTAAAGTTCCTGCTTTCTTGTCTTTTAAATTCCTTTATTTTTTGCAGGATTTTCAATATACGAACATGGGTTCGATTATTTAATAATGCGGAATTGTGGGGATTCACGCTTAATGGACTAAAAGTGTTCGTATGAACTAAGAGTGTTCATAATGCTCGGACTAAGAGCGTCCGTAAGCATCAAATTGTGACCATATTAAAACATTATTGTTTGGTCTAATTTGAAAGAGATTCTTGGAAATTGTTTTCTTGGTAGCATAGCTCAGAAATCTTATTATTTTAGTTTTCGTGGAAGTTTACCTCCAAAACTAATATATCTTCTCTTCTTATTTTCAGGATGTCGAATGAACCTAGACTCGACTTTCCCATGCTTGACTCAACAGGCTTGGATTACCACAGTTGGGTAACCGATGTTGAGAACCACCTCACTTCAAAGGGAATATTACCCATAATCCAGGCACCTAACCCGGATCGTGTGTTCGTGCGAACACCTACAAAGCATGCTCAAGCAGTTATCATGATGCGACGCCATATGGACAAGGCACTCAGATTGGAGTATATGTCAATCAAGGATGCAAGAGAGCTATGGGTAGAGCTAGAAGAGCGCTCTGGCAATGTCCAAGATTCCCTCCTCCCTGACTTGAAGGTTCAATGGAACAATCTGCGCTTTGCTGATTTCAAGTCTGTTGTTGAATATAATTCAGAAGCTCTTCGCATGTTGAGGTTTTGTGGACAACCTGTCACAGAGCAAGAGCTAATTGAGAAAACTCTCTCCACCTTCCTCGTTTTAGCCATTGTGGTATCAAAGCAATACCGCACTGAAGTCAATGTTGGATGGATCACGAGGTTTCATCATCTTATCAATCTCATATCTGTAGCTGAGAAGCATGATAACATACTCGTGAGGAATTATAATTTAAGGCCCATTGGAACTAAAAGCGTTCATGAGGTGAATTATAATGCACCCAAAAGAGGGCGCAAAGAGCGGAACCCTAAGAATAAGGGATATGAGGGACGTATGGGTCCATATAACTGCCCTAACAAGGAAGGAAACTACAGGTTTGGTGCAGATACACGTGGTGGTAATGCCACACGTGGGAGAGGTGGTCGTGGTATCCCTGGTCGTGGTGGTGGCGCCATGGCTTGTGGTAGAGGTGCCATGGCTCGTGGTGGTGGCACCAACCCTCCTAGGGAACGCCCACAACGTGCACCTCAGTTAAAGGGAGGCAACCATAATGACATGTGTCATTGATGTAGATCAAGTGAGCATTGGTTCAAGCAATGCAAGGCAAGCGAGCAACTAGCTTCAAGATACAGGGCATACAGGGACCTGAGGGAGCAAGAAGTGTACATTGCAGAAGAAGAAGAAGAAGAAGAAAATGGTGGAGACATCCATCTCAGCATAGAGGACTTCAAAGCTGACGATGAAGTGCACAAGGATGCCGCAGACTTTGATTAAATTAGTCATTTTATTTTCCAAGAATTTTTGTAATGGCAATATGTCTTAGTCAATAAATGACAATTGTATTAAACTCTTTCTTATGTGGTGCACCCAATGAAATATGATGTCTAGGAAAGTCATTGAGATTAATGGTACTTAAGAGAGCCTCGCTCCACCAACATCTCTCTCTACTTTCCTGGTCATATTTGATTAGAGTTACCAAACGGATAGAGTGACTACAATGTGTCTTAGTTTGATTTTATTTTGGATTAGACTTTTTGGGACCTTTGATGTAATCATTGGCTATCTTTAGTAATAAAGTATCGCATTATTATTCAATGTCATGAACATGTTTTAAATCCGAACTTTATTATTGTTTAGTATTTTTCCTGGAGAGTTGGAATGCCTTGTTGATAGTGGCACCACACATACTATATTGCGACATAGGCAACTATTTCTATGGATGATGCCTAGTCGATCTTCTGTGACTACGATGGCTGGACCATCACAATTGATTCATGGTCGAGGACCAGCTCAATTTATGTTGCCAAATGGCACATGTATTAATGTCACCGAAGCTTTATATGCTCCTAGGGCTGGAAGGACCCTATTGAGTTTTAAAGATATAAGAGCCAATGGTTTTCATGTGGAAACACATTGTGAGAATGGACAAGAGTTCCTTTGCATCACCTCTAATGACTATGGACATAAACGAGTATTAGAGAAACTTATGTGTCGATCTAGTGGGTTGTATGCAACCACTATTCGAATTATTGAATCCAACCATGTCATGAGAGATGACTTATGGGATTCTGACACATATAGGCTTTGGCATGACCGTTTTGGACACCCAGGTCGTGATATGATGATCCGTATATTAAAGACTTCACACGGACATCCATTTTTCAAAACGAAAAAAAAGTCAGAACCAAAATTCAATCCAAGGTAGGGCTGGCGCCGCCTACCCCCTGCGGCCCAAAAGTGGTATTGACGCCACCAATACCTCATTGGTTCCTTTTTCTACTTCTAAAGTCAATTGTGACTTCGTGGCTCAACCGAATACTTCCCTGGTTGCTTCTATAGCCCATCTTTCGTTTTGCAAAGCCTGCTCTTTAGCAAAATTAGGATCGATACCATCCTATGCAAAGGACGCTAAAGAAAATATTTCATTCTTACAAAGAATCCAAGGTGATATTTGTGGACCTATTCAACCAACTTGCGGACCATTTAGATATTTTATGGTGTTGGTTGATGCATCGACATGATGGTCACATGTCATGCTATTATCCACAAGAAATGCTGCATTTGCTAAACTCCTAGCACAAATTATTAAATTAAGGGCTCACCACCCTGATTATCCCATTAAATCAATTCGTCTTGACAATGCTGGAGAGTTTACATCAAAAATATTTGATGACTATTGCATGTCCATTGGGATTGAGATTGAACACTCTGTTCCTCATGTTCACACCCAAAATGGTCTCGCAGAAGCTGCCATTAAAAGACTTCAAATGGTCGCTAGAGCTTTGGTAATGTGCACCAATCTTCCTGTTTCTGCTTGGGGCTATGCAATATTGCATGCAGCTGTGCTCATTCTTCTGAGGCCTACTGCCACTCAACCCTTTTCTGCGTCCCAGATGGTTACTGGATATGAGCCTGATGTTTCACACTTACGCATATTTGGGTGTATAATTTATGTGCCAATTGCGCCGCCACAGTGCACCAAAATGAGTCTTCAAAGACGATTAGGCATTTATGTTGGATATGACTCTCCTCCAACCATTATCCGCTATTTAGAACCCTTGACAGGCAATCTATTTACCTCTAGATTTGCGGGTTGTCACTTTGATGAGACAGTCTTCCCGCTGTTAGGGGGAGATAGGAACAATAATGTTCAACAGGAACGACAGGAATTGTCGTGGTCTGTCCCCACTTTGTCTCATCTTGATCCCCGAACCGCACAGTTCGAAATTGAAGTGCGGAGAATTCTCGATCTTCAGAACGTAGCAGACTCTATGCCTGATGCGTTTTCTGATATCGTTAAAGTGACAAGATCACATATACCTGCTGCAAACGTGCCTGCAAGGATTGATGTCCCTAAAAATCATGGACATGGCGCCACCCCTAGGGGTATTGGGCATGGCGCCTCCACCACTAATAGTGATGGCAATATGGCTCAGGCTGGACTCCCAGCAAGGAAACGTGGGAGGCCCAAAGGTTCGATAGTTTCTCGCCCGAGAAAGAAAGCGAGTTTGGCACAAAAAGATCCATTAATCATCAACATAAATAACCCGTCTCATGAAGATATTCTAGATTATGGTTATGTCCAAGAGACATCATTGGGGGACGCTCCAATGTTAGAACCAATTCCAGAGAATAGGGAGATCTCCATGAATTCCACTAGTGTACATGAGACGTTGAATCGAGATTCTATTATCCTTGATGATGTGTTTGCATATTCTATTGCTCAAGGAATTATAGAACACGATGATATCGAACCTTGCTCCTTTGAGAAATGTCAACGAAGAGCAGACTGGCCTAAATGGAAAGATGCGATCCAGGTTGAATTGAATTCACTAATAAAGAGATAGGTATTTGGGCCTATAACGCTGACACCCCCAAGTATAAAGTCTGTTGGCCATAAATGGGTCTTTGTTAGAAAGCATAATGAGAAAAATGAGGTTGTTAGATACAAAGCCCGCCTTGTGGCGCAAGGTTTCTCACAACACCCTGGAATCGACTACGAGAAGACATATTCTCCTGTAATGGACGTTATAACGTTCTGCTACCTTGTCAGTTTGGTAGTTTCTGAAAAACTTGACATACAGCTTATGGATGTGGTTACAGCATATCTCTATGGGGATCTAGATTCAGAGATATATATGAAGGTTCTAGATGGACTTCAATTACCCAAGTCAAATGGCTCTAAACCACGGAGCGAGTTTTCAATAAGATTGAGACGCTCACTATATGGATTGAAACAATCTGGACGAATGTGGTATAACCGTCTAATTGACTACTTGATTGGGAAGGGATATGTCAACAATGAAATATGCCCATGCGTGTTTATAAAGGGGACAAGTTCCGGATTTGCAATTGTAGCAGTGTAAGTCGATGACATGAACCTAATTGGAACTCTAGATGAGTTAAAGGAAACTGCTAAGTACTTGAAATCCGAATTTGAGATGAAAGATCTTGGGAAAACACGGTTTTGCCTCAGACCAGGACTCGAGCACCGTAGTGATGGGATTATGATCCATCAATCAGCATATACTCAAAAATTATTAAGGCGCTTTAATGAAGATAAAGCAAAGCCTATGAGTACTCCCATGATCGGTCGTAGTCTTGAGCCTGAAAAAGATCTGTTTCGTCCAAAGGATGAGGACGAAGACTTATTAGAGGCTGAAGTGCCCTATCTAAGTGCAATAGGCGCATTATTGTACTTAGCTCAATGCACAAGACCGGACATCTCATTCGCAGTGAACTTGTTAGCTCAACATAGTTCTACGCCAACATGCCACCATTGGATTGGCATAAAGACAATCTTTCGATACTTGAGAGGTACGATTGATATGGGCTTGTTCTATCTCTATAGAGAGAAAAGAAATAACGGAAGTGTGGGATCGGACTCCATAAGGCAAAACGCCACCTTCCGTGCTCCTCCTCCCTTCCATCAAAATGACAACGATGTCTTGATGAGTTTTGCTGATGCAGGGTATCTCTCTGACCCTCACAAAGGTCGCTTCCAAATGGGTTATGTCTTTACCATGGGAAGCATTGCGATATCTTGGAGGTCTACAAAGCAGACCCTTGTTGCTACTTCCTCAAATCATGCAGAGATTATCGCTCTACATGAAGCCGTGCGAGAATGCATATAGCTAAGGTCTGTAGTTAGACACATTCAAGGAACTTGTGGTTTGAAGTCTACCACAGATGGACCTACATGAATTTATGAAGATAATGCAGCTTGTATTGAGCAAATGAAGTTAGGTTTCATCAAGGGCGACAACACCAAGCATATATCGCCTAAGTTCTTTTACAATCAGCAACAACAAACACTTCTAAATATTGAAGTGAATTAAATCCGTTCAGAGGATAATGTAGCGGACTTGTTTACCAAGTCATTACCTAAATCCACTTTCGAGAAACATGTGAAGAGCATCGGATTAAGAAAGTTATCCGAACTCCTATATATATAATTGTAGAAATCAGGGGGAGACCTTGACATCAGGGGGAGGTATGATGTCTACATGTTCAATCTCGAAGAGTGAAGGACGTATTGTGCTCTTTTTGCCCTTCGACCAGGGTTATTTTTGTCTCACAGGGTTTTTGTTACCTGGCAAGGTTTTTAGTGAGGCAACGATCAAAACGTCATCATCGAGTTTGAGCGGCACAAGGGGGAGTGTGGAATGATGTCGACTACTCCACATTCACGCGCGTTGTGCTCTTTTTCTCTTTCGACCAAGGTTGTTTTTTCCCACAGGGTTTTTCTTACTTGGCAAGTTTTTTGACGAGGCAACTTAGAAGCGCATAGCAAAGACAACACTATTGACATGGAATATCCAAGGGGGAGTGTTGTAAATAATAATGACTATTCATGCAATATGTATTGCTTAATGTATGCGATTGACAGACTAGTAATGTATGCCATTGACATACTTGTAATGTGCGATTGATTAGTATAGCTATTATGTATTGCCTTTTGTATACATGAAGTAACCCTATATAAACCTCATGGTGAGATGAATACAGTACAATTATCCAATTCTCTACAACAACCAACAAGTTATGATAAAGCGGCAACTGTAGACACTGAAGATGCATGACGGCAATAATCTCATGGACCACATGAACATGTTCGATCAATGGATGCTTGGATCAACTGCAGAAAGTTGATGTGAATAGGAAGAAGCTAAGGCCCGTTTACTTCTTACCTAGCTTCCCAAATTGTATAAAAATCTGGTGATTTTTGCCTAGTTTTATTATCAAAGTGAAATAACAAATATCTTGGGTGGACGTAAGCAAGTTATTTGTCGAACCACATTAAATCTTGTGTTAACTATTTTTCATATTTATTTGTTTGTTCTGCTTTATTGTGGTTGCTACGGGATGTGTTTATTCCTAAATCTTGATTCGTTCTTGGGATTAAAATCCCAATATAGACTAGCATGCATTTATGTTGAAAGAAGAAACAAACTTTTTTAAATACAAGTCATCTTCCAAGAGTCCAGAGGAAAAATCCAAATGTCGAAGACTCGAGAGTCTTCCTCATAACAAAAGAATTGACTATACTATAGAACAAAACTTGACTCTCTAAAGCGTTCATTTCTATATTCATTACAATAATTAAATTTCCTGAATTTTCAGTACGTAGCATGTATGCCTATAGTTCCTCTTTGCATATTCTGCATGCTATGCTATTTTTTGTAATCCCTTCATGTCAGAGAACTTTATAAAACCTCTTGCGTAATTGATTTGAAAGATATAACATCAAAACTGGTCAATATATACCAGGAAAGAAGTCAGAAGCGTCCTCTTCTTCTTGTCCTTCATATTTTCTTAATCTCCTTGCTTTCATTGAAAGCCACCTCATCACCAAGAGCAGAGGCTGAAGCTCTCATAAGCTGAAAGAACAGCTTTGATTCTGCATCCCATTCTCTCAATTCATGGTCCCTCATAAATTTAAACAACCTCTGCAACTGGACCTCCATTGTCTGTGACACCAAACCAAAACAGTTTCCCAGATTGACCTCTCAAATTTCAACCTCAATGCAACACTAACAGGATTGGACCTCACCCAGTTTCTAAATCTCACCCATTTCAACCTCAATGGCAACAATTTCACAGGGGCAATATATACCATCTGCCATTGGCAACCCCACCGAGCTCACAACTAGGGATTTGGGCAACAATCTTTTTGCACAGGAAGTGCCTGTGGAAATGGGGAAGCTATTGCGGGTTGAGTATTTTAGTCTTTACAGAAGCAATCTCAACGGTGCCATTCCATATCAGCTGGACAATCTGGAAAAGGTACAATATTTGGTTCTTGGAAGTAACTACTTAGAGCCTGCTGATTGGTCTAAATTCTCTGTTTTTCCTGTTTTGACATACCTTAATCCCACCAGAGATTGGGAACATGATTTCGTTGTCTGTCTTTGATGTCAACACAAACCAATTTGAGGGGAGTTGCCAGAGACCATTTATCTCCTCACAAACCTCCAAGGCTTTTCTGTGTACCATAATAAGTTGTCCGGAAGTATTCCTAGTGATTTTGGGAAGTATAATCCTAACTTGGAATATCTTAACTTCGGGTAACAAATTCTCTAGAGAATTGCCACAAGAACTGTGTAGTGGATTTGCTTTGTAATTTTTCACAGCGAATGATAACAGCTTTACAGGGTCATTGCCCGAGTGCTTGAGATTTTGTTCAGCATTAGTTCTAGTGTGGCTTGATCAGAACAAATTCACTGGTAACATTGCCAATGCATTTGGTACACATCCCAGCCTTAAGTACGTTTCTCTCAGTAGCAATCAATTTCTCAGTCATGTCTCACCAGAATGGGGAGAATACAAAAATCTCACTTGCTTACTGACTGAGTGACTGATAGAAATAAAACATCTGGTGAAATACCGGTTGAGCTTGGGAAGTTGATCAACTTGGAGAAGCTCAGTCTTGACTCTAATGACTTGACTGGACACGTTCCCCCTCAATTGGGAAACTTAGGCATGTTGTTCAGTCTCCACCTGAGCAATAATCATCTGATGGGGGGGTCCCTCAGAATCTAAGCAATTTGACTATGCTTCAGGAACTTGATTTATCTGGAAACCATTTGACAAGAACTATACCAGCAGAGCTTGGTGGTTTGAAGTGGTAACCATAGCAGGAAGTCTTCGGAGAAGACAAATTCCAGGAGAACTAGACACTGGCCCTGGCATGAATATCAGCATGCCATATTTCTTTCTCTATGAACATGTTGGACTTGAGAGTAATTGAAATATTGCAGAAAATGTTTGCAATTAATCAAGATGATTCCCAAAGGGTGATAATCAATGTCATCTTGCTTGAGAAGGTTCACCAAAACAGCAGAATCAGATTCAATTTCCAAATGCGTGATTGATAGGTCCAAGGCAAGCTTCATCTCATAAAACAAGCCCCAGGCTTCAGCTTGCAGAACTTCTCCAAACCCAATATTGTACATGAAGCCACTAATCCAGTTACCAGAGGAGTCTCTAATGAGACCACCAGCACCAATGCTTCCATTTCCAGATTTTGACCCATCAAAGTAAGTTTAAAATGACCAGGCATAGGTTTGTTCCAAGATAGCAACTCCACTTGAACACTTCTAGAGAGAATAGACTTTTGACTTGCATTTTTTTTTTTTTAGTACTGAAACGTAAAGGACAAACCAAATTCTAATCATCATCGATCATCATCATCATCATCAGGTTGTACAAATTACTAGCTCAATGTTCTGCTACATAGTTGCATTTAATGCCGAAAGTACTCTATTTAGACATGCTCAAACTCGTTTACAGAACTGAATCTAGGTTCAAAATGTCCGGCATTCAACACCACTTGGAAACCCTCCGATCATAACCTGTTTATGCCAAATCACTGTTGCTGCTGATTTTGTTGCTGGTTCTGAGAGTTGGGTGGAGGCGGCATGCCACGAGGCTGTCCATACAAAGGAACACCACCAGGTGGAGGAGGCATCCCAGGACGAGGCGGTGGACCTTGCATTCCAGGCCGCGGCGGAGGCGGTGGACCCCTCATCATCTGACCAGGAGGCCCCATTGGTCTCTGAGAAAACTGCATTTGTGGAGGGTCTGGAAACTGAGGTGGACCGCTCTGGTATCCCCTGGCCATCTGCGGCGGCCCCTACTCTATTTAGACTTTTGACTTGCTTTAACATCTGGAAAGTTAAAAGGAACACAAAAACTTGGATAACATCTGGAAAGTTAAAAGGAACACAAAAACTTGGTTCAAAAATTTCCTTGATACAAAGTGATATTAGTTGTCGGTTTGGAATTTCAGCTCTCACTGTCTAAAAAAAATCAAAAGGTTAAAACATGAAACACGGGGGGCACTCATTCATAGGTGGAGTTTCTATTGCATTCAAAAGAAAAACTACAGGTCAAGTGGACTGACTTGCTGAATGAGTTTCCCAAGTCGTTTTAAGTCTCTTCAAAACTATTCAGAGAACTTAAAAAATCAACCTCTTGCTTCAAAATTGATCCTCTCCTGGTGTAGATTCCTCCTTCTGTGCAGCTTTATTGGATCGAGCACAACATCATGAAAGCAGTTCAGGAGACTCCTCTGCATCTCCTCCTTCTTCATATATTCTTGCTCTTTTTGCTACCACTGCTGGCCACGTCATCACAAAGAATACAAGCTGAAGCTCTCCTAAAATGGAAGAACAGCTTTACTTCTTCACCACCTTCCCTGAATTCATGGTCGCTCACAAACCTAAACAACCTGTGCAACTGGTCTGCCATTGTCTGCAACCAAAATACCAAAACAGTTTCCGAAATTCACCTTGCAAACTTCAACATCACCGCAGCACTAGCACAGTTCAACTTCAACAAGTTTTTCGATCTCACCCATTTCAACGTCAGTGGTAACAATTTCTCAGGGCCTATACCATTTGCCATTGGCAACCTCACCAAGCTCACAACCTTGGATTTGGGAAACAATACCTTGGAAAGAGAAGTGCCTGCGGAAATGGGCAAGTTAACGGAGCTTCATTTTCTAAGTCTCAACAACAACTATCTCAGTGGTACCATTCCCTATCAGCTGGACAATCTCAAAAAGGTACAATATTTGCTTCTTGGAGGTAACCACTTAGACACTCCTGACTGGTCTAAATTTTCAGGCTTTCCTTTGTTGAGCTACCTTGATCTTTATGGGAATAATTTAGATTCAGAGTTCCCAGAATTTATATCTGAATGTAGGAACTTGACCTTCCTGGATTTGTCTGGAAATCTTTTCACTGGCCAAATACCAAAATTGGTAGTTACCAACCTGGTCAAGCTTGAATCTCTCAATCTCACCGATAACCGATTCCAAGGGCCATTCCCATATAACTTTCCCAACATTAAGCACCTTTATTTGGAATCGAACAACTTTAGTGGTCCAATTCCGGAAGATATTGGTTTGATATCTAATCTTCAATTTATTAGCCTTTATAACAATTCCCTTGAAGGCAAAATCCCATCCTCTGTAGGCCAACTCAGGGAGCTTCAGCACCTAGACCTTGGAAGGAATTCCTTGAACTCTTCAATCTCTTCTGAGCTTGGTCTTTGTACCAACCTAACTTATTTGTCCTTGGCTATGAATAAACTCAGTGGGAAAATTCCAGAAAAAATTGGCCTGTTGACAAAACTTGATCTCCTCTGGCTGAGCAGAAACAATTTCTCTGGATCAATTCCCTCAGAGATAGGAAACTTGAATGTTTTGAGACAATTGTACCTTGGGGGAAACCAGCTCTCAGGGCCGATTCCTATGAAATTCTGGAACCTCACAAATCTTCAGAAGCTTTCTTTAGGAAACAATAGCTTCAATGGGAATATTCCACCAGAAATTGGCCTGTTGACAAAACTTGATATCCTCCAGCTGTACGAAAACAATTTCTCTGGATCAATTCCCTCAGAGATAGGAAACTTGAAAGTTTTGATAGAGTTGGACCTTTCGTTGAACCAGTTCACAGGGCCGATTCCTATGAAATTCTGGAACCTCACAAATCTTCAAAGTTTGGACCTTTACAACAACAGCCTTTGCGGCCCAATCCCCCCAGAGGTTGGAAACATGACTTCCATGGTTGACTTTCAAGTCAGCATAAACCAACTTGGAGGGGAGTTGCCAAAAACTATTTCTCACCTCAGAAAACTAGAGTGGTTTTCCGTTTTCACTAATAGGTTTTGGGGTACCATTCCCAGTGATTTCGGGAAGTATAGTCCTAACATGATATATATTGACTTGGCATGGAACAGTTTCTCTGGAGAATTGCCGCCCGAGTTGTGTAGTGGATTTTCTTTGCAGGGATTCTTTGTGCACAATAACAACTTCACAGGGCCATTGCCTGAGTGCTTGAGAAATTGTTCTGCATTAATTGGAGTCTGGGTTGAAGTAAACCAATTCACCGGAAACATCACCAATGCATTTGGTGTTCATCCCCATCTTGAAGTAATTTATCTTAGTCACAACAAGTTCGTTGGTCAACTCTCGCCACAATGGGGAGAGTGCAAAAACATCACGGATATGCAAATGGATGGAAATAGAATTTCTGGTCAAATCCCACCTGAGCTTGGGCAGTTAAGACAATTGCAGAAGCTAAACCTAGGCTCTAATGAATTCAGTGGGGAATTTCCAGTTGCCATTGGGAATCTAAGCTTGTTGTTCTATCTCAGTCTCAGCAGGAACTACTTGACAGGAGTTATCCCTCGGTTTCTTGGCAAATTGACAAGGCTTGAGTTTCTTGATTTGTCTGATAATAATTTTACAGGGGTATTACCAGTCGCCCCTGGAACGTTTCAGAGGTTAACAAGCTTGAACATAAGCCACAACAAATTATCAGGTGGAATACCAGAGGAGATTGGTAATCTACACCTGCAGTACTTGTTGGACCTAAGCAGCAATACATTCTCGGGATCACTACCATTAAACCTTGCCAAGCTTATAATGTTGGAGATTCTAAATGTCTCGCATAACCAACTCTCCAGGAATATACCATCAACATTTTCCAGAATGGCTAGTCTTGTCGGCATTGATTTTTCTTACAATAACTTGACAGGTCCAATCCCAACTGGTGGCATTTTCCAAAAGAAGCTTCCTAATAATGCTTTCATTGGAAATAGTGGTTTGTGTGGTGAAACAGAGGGACTAACTCCATGCACTTCAGGTCCCAAAAAGTCCAACAAGAAAATTCTTGTTGGCGTCCTTGTTCCCATTTGTGGTTTATTGCTGTTGGTGACCATATCTGCTGTAGTTCTTAAGACCTGCAAGAAATCAAATCTCGGAAAAATCGATCATCCTAAGGTGTCTAAAAGTTTTGATTCAATTATTTGGGGAAGACATGGTAAACTGACATTTTCTGAAATCATCACTGCCACCGAGAACTTTGATGAAAAGTACCTCATTGGAAGAGGAGGTTTTGGAAGTGTCTACAAGGCTGTGTTGGACAGACGCAGAGTCGTTGCAGTTAAGAAATTGAATATGTCAGTAGATTCTAGTGACGACATTCCAGAATTGAATCGCAAGAGTTTTGAAAATGAGATAAGAACCTTGACAGAAGTGATGCACAGAAATGTAATAAAACTTTATGGATTCTGTTCCTGGAAGGGGTGCTTGTACTTGGTGTATGAATATGCAGAGAGAGGCAGTTTGAAAATGGTATTTTATGGAGTGGAGGGCGAAGCAGATGTACTTGGCTGGGGCACAAGGGTGGAAATTGTGCAAGGAATAGCTGATGCTATTTCTCACTTGCATAATGACTGCTCTCACCAAATCATTCACCGCGACATAACTTTGAGCAACATATTATTAAATCGGGATTTCGTGCCATGGCTATCAGACTTTGGAACAGCAAGACTATTGAGCTCAGATTCCTCAAACTGGACTGCTGTAGCGGGGTCTTATGGCTACATGGCTCCAGGTATCACTCATTCAATAAACTTATAAACTTGTTTTTCATTTATACAGATGTTTGTACTCGCCTATTAACATATATTATTGTTGTCTATATGTATATGATGGGAAAATGTTTGCTGATTTTGTTATTCTAATGAGCATGCAGAGCTCGCATTCACAATGCAAGTGACAGATAAGTGTGATGTATTCAGCTTTGGAGTGGTGGCATTAGAAATTATGATGGGAAGGCATCCAGGGGAGCTACTGACTTCTCTATCGGAAAATGGAGATATGCTTTTGAAGGATTTGCTAGACCAAAGACTTCGGTCTCCTTCAAGTCAATTAGCAGTGCGACTGGTTTCCTTGTTAACAGTGGCCTTGGCCTGCACCAGCACTAATCCGGATTCACGACCAACCATGCATTTTGTGGCAAAAGAACTGTCATCAGCCAGGACCCGGAGTAGCCTTTCTGACCCGTTCAGTACAGTAACCATCAATAAATTGGCAAATTTTCATAACTAGGAAGTTGCTGGAATAAATAAAAAAGGTTTAACTACTAAATCCCTTCTCCAAAATTGAAATAGTCTTGCATTTCCTCTAGTTTCTGGTTATTTGATGAATAAATGTATTATTCTAGTGCCAGCAATGGTATAATAAGTAGTATTTCTGTTGATGTAAAACTCAAGTAACTGGTACACCTGTACTATAACTTGAGTTAATTCTGCTCATCATGCGTTGTGGTATAAATTTCAATAACAATTTCTTGTGGGTTGCTTTCATTTTTGTTTTCAATTCTTGACATATTAAGGATCATACTACATTGAGGTTATACAGCAGAGAATTTGTCCTAGAGCTGTATCAGTGCAATAGACATGGAGTAGCCCCAAGTTCTATGGTAGTACAAGTGACATGGAGTAGTCTACAGTTTTTTTTTTTTTTTTTCATCCTGTTTTTTCATATTTGTAACTTTTAATCTGCTGATGTTTATGAAGATGAATTTAGCAATGTACAAAGTCTGATGAATGAAAAAAGGAAACTTCATTATTACTCCAAAAAAATTTACGAGTTATTGATTAATAAAGGGAAGCATTTACAGTCTGATGCTAAATTTATCGCTCCAACAGTGTAAGGTAGAAAGAAATAGTCTTTCTGTTGGTATACAACTAAATTAATTGTGCAACTATAAATTATTTTGGAGACTTATCATCATAAGAAAATATAGGGTGTAAGTTTCACTATAGACTATAAGTTGGTTATGGTTAAATCTCCAGAATAGTTGATTAAACTTCATCCATCAGAGTAACAGAAACCTCTGTATTGATCGAAATCTTGCTGTCCAGGACAAGCAGAAGTGGAAACCCCTAAATGGAAAACAACTGAATATGTTATGAATTAATGGTAGGAATGCACAACTATTAGGTACTAGCTGCTTGTTCATATTCAGCAGTTTGGTTCACAGATCATGATCAAGATAGCCATGTACATGCTAACCCTCTAGCTAGGCTCTTCTATTGTCTAGTTGCAATACTACTATGAAGGGGTGAATTCTAGGACTAGCTCTGACTTGATTAGTTACTATACTCAATTTGTATAATATTCTAATCCTTGCCATATTAAGCTCACCACTTCAACAACAATCTCAGTAGTCAGTTTGTTAGCACTGCAGAAGAGTTGTAGCCACTGGATTTCATTTTGTACTATATTTAATGGTGTAAGGGTATAGGCTCACAAGATCGTTCACCGGAAGATAATTTTGACCTACATATTACTACAGCTGGATTCAGTGCCACAGCTGTCAGGTGAAAATCATGAGGAGAAGTAAGTCATATGTGCTGAATGTGTTGCCAGTGAATAGTATTGCAGAGTGTTTGATCTAAAACAGAGTCCTTATTTTATAGTTAGTCTGCAAGCCATCATGCCTTCTGGTATTCAAAATTGTTTTAGTAGTTTTTGATTAAGATTCAGACATAATAGGGGTCTTGCTACAACTTACTGTAAGGCTTTGTAAAAGCAGAAACTGGACATGGAGCGACTACAATTGAGCTATCTCATTTCTGCTTTTGTTTAAAAGAAATTTCCTAAACTAACATACAGCCCCATTGTTTTATCTCATTTCTGACTCAACTTGATGTTAAATTCCTTAAGACTTGGTTCAGAACCAAACAAAAATCTGGGGTTTCAAGTGTGAAATTCGTGATATCCCTTTGGCTTTGACAGAATTTCATTATCTGATTCAAGGGCACAAGCACTACTATTGTGAGCATTGTGGTTCAACCCATTTACTCGACAATTACTTGAGTATAGAAATCCCTCTATTGATTCTACAATTTCATCTTCATAGAAAAGTAATGGCTACATTGTGGCGAGCTGAAGATGAATAATAACGCCATTTCATTTTTGGCTTGGTTGGGCACTGGAACTTACAATGAATAATTTGTTTCTTCTCTTATCAATTGTCTTATTGTTGTAGTATATATGATTCACATGTACAACATGAGTCATAGTATAAATGTCTATATCATGTATACAATAGGTACTTGAGTGTATAATGTAGGTATAGAGACTTGTGTGACAAGCTTTATGCCAAAGGGCAACAAGCATGGCAAGCTGTGATCATTGCAGCCACCATGTGGAGCTGCAGCCCTCAATCAACCAAGAGAGATTGTTATCATTTTGAGTTTCTCTTAGAGCATTCACACTAGGTTTGTATTTCTATATAAACCCTCCATTGTGAGATGAATAAATATATATGAATCAGTCATTACTCTCTCCTCTCTCTCTGTTAATTTATGCTTGTCCTCAAACACGTTATCAGCACGATGTTGCTCTAGATTTTAGAATCAAAATTGATAAGAGTAGAGGAAGTTCATCAAGCAATCAAAGTCATTTTTCCAAACCTACAAAAAACCCCCCAAACCCTAGCTCATATCAAAGCCCTTGATCTAAGAAGCCCAGAACCGGTTTCAGACCCGCCAGAACCAGCCGGAAACCGCCCGAACCGGCTGCCGGAAGATCTGAACCGCTGCCGAACCGCTGCCGAGTCCTGCCGAGTAGCTGCGCAGAAGCTGCCGAGACACCTGCGCAGCATCTGCCGAAGGCCTGCCGAGCTGCTGCCTAGCCCCTGCCGAGAAGCTGCCGAGCAGCTGCCGAGACACCTGCGCAGCATCTGCCGAAGGCCTGCCGAGCTTCTGCCGAGCCCCTGCCGAGAAGCTGCCGAGCAGCTGCCGAAGGCCTGCCGAAGGCCTGCCAAGCTGCTGCCGAGCCCCTGCCGAGAAGCTGCCGAGCAGCTGCCGAGACACCTGCCTAGCACCTGCCTAGCACCTGCCAAGCAGCTGCGCAGCAGCTGCCGAGCAGCTGTCGACAGATCTGTCGAGCAACTTTCCGGCGACTTTCCGGACACTTTTCCGGCGACTTTCCGAACACTTTTCCGGCAACTTTCCGGACACTTTTCCGGCAACTTTCCGGACACTTTTCCGACGACTTTCTGGACACTTTTCCGGCGACTTTCCGGACACTTTTTCGACAATTTTCCGGCGACTTTCCGGACAATTTTTCGACAACTTTTGGGACATTTCCGACAACACTATTTCAAGGTATTATTTACTAAAAGTTCCCGTTTTTTGAGTTTTTACTCCTTTTTCCTCTCTTTCTTTTTCTCGGGAACTTGTGGTAAAAAGGCGGAATTATAGAAATTCACGCTAAACGAACTAAGAGCGTTCGTAATCTATGAACTAAGAGTGTTCATTATGTTCGGACTAAGAGCGTCCGCAAGCATCTATTTATGAATTAAAAGCGGAATCGTGGGGATTCACGCTAAACGAACTAAGAGCGTTCGTAATCTATGAACTAAGAGTGTTCATAATGTTCGGACTAAGAGCGTCCGCAAACATCATTGTTTTGGTCTAATCCAAATATTATTGGAAATAAATTTCTTGGTAGCATAGCTCGGAAATCTTATTATTTTAGTTTTCGTGGAAGTTTAAACTCCGAAACTAATATATTTTCTCTTCTTACTTTTCAGGATGTCGAATGAACCTAGACTCGATTTTCCAATGCTTGACTCAACAGGCTCGGAATACCATGGCTGGGTAACCGACGTTGAGAACCATCTCACTGCAAAAGGGATATTGCCCATAATCCAGGCACCTGACCAGGGCCTTGTGTTCCAACGAACACCCACAAAGCATGCTCAAGCAATAATCTTGATGCGACGCCACATGGATAAATCTCTAAGATTAGAGTACATGTCGATCAAAGATGCAAGAGATTTATGGGTAGCGCTAGAAGAGCGCTTTGGAAATATCCAAGATTCCCTCCTGCCTGACTTGAAGGTTCAGTGGAACAATATACGCTTCTCTGACTTCAAGTCTGTTGCTGAATACAACTCTGAAGCTCTTCGCCTCAAAGCCATGTTGAGGTTCTGTGCAAAACCCCTCACAGAAGAAGAACTAATTGAGAAGACTCTCTCCACCATCCCCGTCTCAGCAATTGTGATATCAAAGCAATATCGCACCGAAGTTAATGCTGGACGAATTACAAGGTTTAATGAGCTTATTAATATTTTGTCGGTAGCTGAAAAGCACGACAACATCCTTGTAAAGAAATATAATTCAAAGCCCATTGGAACCAAGAGCGTTCGTGAGGCGAATTATAATGCACCCAAAAGAGGGCGCATGGAGCGGTACCCTAACAATATGGGTCCATATAACCGCCCTAATAAAAAAGGAAACCGCAACTTTAGAGCGGACACACGTGGTGGCAATTCCACACGTGGGAGAGGTGGAAACAGTAACAATATGGGCCGTGGAGGTCGCACCATGAGACGTGGTAGTAACAGCAACCCTCCTAGGGAATATCCACAACGTGGACAACCTACACCTCAAATAAAGGGAGGTAACCACAATGACAGGTGTCATCGGTGTGGATCAATTGAGCATTGGTTCAAGCAATTAATGCCATGCAAGTACCCAACTAGTTGCAAGCTACAAGGGGTATATGCAATTGAGAGAGCAAGAAACCAATCATGCTGAAGATGAAAATATCAATCTTGCTGAAAATATAGATGGTGAAGATAACACTCTCACCACTAAGGACTTCAAGGCTGCAAATAAAGAGCACGAGGATGCCGCAGACTTTGACTAGAATAGTCCTTTTCTATTTTCCAATAAAACGGCAAATGTGCCTTAGTCAATAAATGACAATTGTATTGACTTTCTCATGTGGTGTACCCAAATGAAGTATGATGTCTAGGAAAGTAATTGAGATCATGGTATTTAAGCGAGCCTCGCTCCACCAACATCTCTCTACTTCCCTGGTCATATTTCATTGGAATTACCAAACGGATTGAGCAATTACAATTTGTATAAATTTGATTGTATTTTGGAATAAACTTTGGAAACTTTGATGTAATCATTGACTATTTTCCATATTAATAAAGTGTCGCATTATTATTCAATGTCATGGACATGTGTTAATTTCCGAACTTTATTACTTGAAAGATATAAGAGCCAATGGTTTTCATATGAAAACACATTGTAAGAATGGACAAGAGTTCCTTTGCATCGCCTCTAATGACTACGGACATAAACGAGTATTAGAGAAACTTATGTGTCGCTCTAGTGGGTTGCATGCAACCACTATTCGGTCATTGAATCAAACCATGTCATAAGAGATGACTTATGGGATTCTGACACATATAGGCTTTGGCAAGACCGTTTGGGATATCCAGGTCATGATATGATGTTCCGTATATTAAAGACTTCACGGACATCCATTCCTCAAAAACGAAAAAAGTACGAACCAAAGATTGGTCCAAAGAGTTACTTCGTTTTGCAAAGCTTGCTTTTTAGCAAAAGATAGGATCGAGACCATCCTATGCAAAGGACACTAAATAAAATATACCATTCTTGCAAAGAATCCTTGCAAAGAATCCAAGGTGATATTTGTGGACTTATTCAACCAACTTGCGGACGTTTAAATATCTCATGATGTTGGTTGACACGCAAACACACTGATCACGTGTTGTGCCATTATCCACCTGTAAAAGCTACGTATGCTATACTCCTAGCACAAATCATATGACAATGGGCTCACCCCCTAGATTCATCCTTCAGTCAAATAGATTTGACTATGCTAGAGAGTTTACATCGAAAATTTTCGATGGTTATTGCAAAGGGACTGATGTTAGACATCACATTCCCATATACATGCCCAAAAGGTCTCGCGGACATAACTACAATGGTAGTTCAGACATTGGTGATGCGCACCAATCTTCTTATATCCGCTTGGGGTGATGCAATATCGCATACAACTATGCTAATTTCTCTACGACCTACCGCCACTCAATGTATATCTGCGTTATAGCTAGTGACTGGGTACAAATATTTTGTACTTACGCACATTCGAGTGAGCCATTTATGTGCCAATTGCGCTGCCACAGCGCCTATGGTAGGTCCTTACAAATAAGTGAGCAACTTAGTTGGATTTGAGACTCCAACAATCGTCCGCCACTTAATGCCCTTGCAAGGCGATCTCTTTCCCGTTTGATTTACGGATGTCACTTTGATGAGACAGTCTTCCCATCGTTAGGGGAGATAAGAACTCGAATGTTCAGCAGGAACGACAGGAATTGTCGTGGTCTGTCCCCACTATGTCTCATCTCGATCCCTATTAAAAGTGACGAGATCACACACATTTTCTGCAAAAATGCCTGCAAGGAAGGACGTCCCTATAAGAGGACGTAGCACCACCCTACACAGAGGTAGGCAAGGCGCCAACGCCATAGAAAGTGGCACTCTGGTGTTACAGGCCATGGCCCCAGCTAAGATGCGTGGGAAGCCTGTGGATTCGAAGGATACTTTGGCACAATCCTTGGATCATCGACACTCAAACATCCGTCTTATGAGTATCTTCCGGATTATGGTTATCGTTGGGGGACGCCTCAACGTCAAAACCTATTTCTGAGAATATAGAGCTCTATGAAAATTACACTAGTGTACATAAGACGTGGAATAGAAACTCCATCATAATTAATGATGTATTTGCGCATTTTGATGCACATGAGTTTGTTGAGATCGATGATATCGAACCACGCTCCGTTGAAGCATGAATACCAACGTAGAGAAATTTGGCCTAAATGGAAAAATGCGATCCAGGTTAAGTAAGATTCTCTAACGAAGAGGAAGGTTTTTTGAGCCAGTGATGCCAACACCTCCTTACATAAAACCTATTGAATAATGGGTCCTCGTTAGAAAGTGTGTTGAGAAAAAGATATGGCAATCTCGCCTTATGGCGCAAGGCTTCTCACAAAAACACCCTGGTATTGACTACGAAGAGACATATTCTCTCGTAATGGATGTCATTGCACTCCACTACCCTGTCAGTTTGGTAGTTTCCAAATAACTGAACATGCAGCTTATAAATGTGGTCACTACGTATCTCTATGGGGATCTAGATACAGAATATACATGAAAGTTCATAGTGAAACTTTAGTTACCCAAATCAAGTGGCTCTAGACCACGGAGCGCGTTTGCAATAGAGTTGAAACGCTCACTAAATGTGACTACTTGATTGGGAAGGGATATGCCCGCGCGTTTCCATAACAAGTTTCGGATTCTATCGCGGTTGTCATGCTGGACATGATCTTCATTAGAAGCCCTTAAAGAGTTAAGGGAAACCGCTGAACACTTGAAATCCGAGTTTGAGATAAAGGATTTTGGGGAAACACGATTATGCCTCAGTTTGGAACTTGAGCATCGTGTTGATAAATGCTTAGGCATTTTGACAAAGGTCAAACCTTCAAGCACCCCATAATCATTCGTAGTCTTGATCCTAAAAAGGATCCTCTCCGTCTGAAGGATGATCAGACGAAGATGTGCTAGAGGCAGAAGTGCGAATAAGCGCATTATTGTACTTAGCTCAATGCACAAGACTGGAGATCTCATTTTAAAACATAAACTTGTTAGCTAAAGGTATAGCTCTGCGCCAACGCGATACCATTGGATTGGTGTAAAAGATATCTTTCGGTACTTGAAATGTACGATCGATATGGGCTTATTCTATCCGTACAAAGAGATGATGGAATCAGACCCATCACACACTAGAAACGCCGCCAAACGCTGGCCTGCGTTTTCTATCTCTACCCCAAAATGACATAAGTGTTTTTGGAAGGTTTTGCTGATATTGGGTATCTGTTGACCCATACAAAGGCCTCCCCAGACTGGTGAAGTGTTCACCATGGGTAAGACCGCGATATCTTGAAGGTCTACAGAATAGACCTTAGTCGCTATATCTTCGAACATTGCAGAGATTATTGCTCTTCACGAAGTAGTTCGTGAATGTATATGGACTGGATCCATAGTTACGCATGTTCGAACAATTGTGGTTTGAAGTCTACCACAGATGAGCCTATAAGCATTTAAGATAATGCTGCTTATTTTGAAACAAATGAAGCAAGGCTGCATGGAAAGCGACAACATCAAACATAAAATCAGCAATAACAGACTCTCCTCAAAAATCAATAAGAGGGGGAGATGTCTACATATATGGTCTCGAAACGTGAATAGTGTGTTGTGCTCTTTTTCCCTTTCGACCGAGATTATTTACTCGGCAAGGTTTTTAAATAAAGCAACGAGAGAAGCACCACGTTTGGGAGACACAAAGGAGATGTTGAAATCAGGGGGAGTATCCAGAAGCATACCCACTTGACCATCGTGTACTCTTTTTGTCCTTCGTCCAGGGTTATTTTGTCCCACTGGGTTTTGTTACCTGGCAAGGTTTTAACGAGGCACATCTTTAGCATGGTCGCCCCACTTATACTACATCCTGAAGATGTTTTGATTCAACATATATGCTTTTGCTCATCTTTTCCCTTCGACCACGGGTTTTTCCCACTGGGTTTTCCGGGCAAGGTTTTGTTGCAGCAACTCTATTTGCATCCCTCTCGTAGACATATTATCTACTTATGAGGCTGATAAGAAGACTCCACTTATCTCCACAGCTGTGATATTACTACTCCACACTCATGCGTGTTGTGCTCTTTTTCTCCTTCGACCAAGGTTGTTTTGTCCCACAGGGTTTTATTACTTGGCAAGGTTTTTAACGAGGCAATTTCGAGGCGCACGACCTAGACAATACTATTGACATGAAATATCCAAGGGGGAGTGTTGTAGTATATATGATTCACATGTACAACATGAGTCATAGTATAAATGTCTATATCATGTATACAATAGGTACTTGAGTGTATAATGTAGGTATAGAGACTTGTGTGACAAGCTTTATGCCAAAGGGCAACAAGCATGGCAAGCTGTGATCATTGCAGCCACCATGTGGAGCTGCAGCCCTCAATCAACCAAGAGAGATTGTTATCATTTTGAGTTTCTCTTAGAGCATTCACACTAGGTTTGTATTTCTATATAAACCCTCCATTGTGAGATGAATAAATATATATGAATCAGTCATTACTCTCTCCTCTCTCTCTGTTAATTTATGCTTGTCCTCAAACACTTACGGACTTTTTTGGGCAGATCATGTAGTAAATGACATTGTTTTCAGGACTAATACTGATCCAGGAAGTGTAGGTACAAGCAGAGTATATTTCATATAAATATTACAATACCCAAGCAACTATCTCACAAACAACTCATAGCAAGGTCTAGTTCACAATGAATAATTTGTTTCTTCTCCCATCAATAGTCTTATAGACTTTTCTGTGCAGATCATGCAGTAAATGACACTGTTTTCAGGACTAATACCGATCCAGGAAGTGTAGGTACAAGCGGAGTATATTTCATATAAATATTACAACCCCAAGCAACTATCTCACAAACAACTCATAGCAAGGTCTAGTTCACAAAAAAAAAAAAAAAACAAAACAAAAACGGACACGATGAACAGGCAACGTTTGGTACTCTGGTATAGTTAAACTGGTTTTCAAATATAGAACATGCTAGCTAGATTAGAATTGTCTTCCGATTGATTACATGAGTACTTGAAGGGGCTGATGATAGCTTGATACGATGCCACATGCCAACCATGTCCCATAAAGAAGTTGTACATCATATAGCCTACAAAGACAAGCAGTGACAACCATTACGATTCCTGCCCAAGATATCAAATCTGCAGCGAGACCTTGCACTAACTCTGTCAATCGGTCCACCTGTTGTGTTTGAGCAGCAAGAGCGTTCTCTAGCATAGTGACCTTATTAGCAACGTGTGTCTGACCATCCACTTTTGAAGGGAGTGCAACAAACCCAAGCCCTCTAACTCGTCCTCGCGGACCAAGTGCCTTTGCAACAGCATCAGCTTTTATCGAACATGGTAGTGTTACTTCTTCTTCTTCCTTGTACTTTCGTACTAGTTTCTGGAAAATACATAATTGAATCCATCAATGCTATTGATGAAAGTTATTGCAAGTATGAGTTGACTGAACTGAAAATAATGTTCAATTCTAACTAAAGTTTAGTATGAAAGTAAAGCATAGAAATCTGAAACCTGCATTATAAGATGAATGACATGAACAAGAAATTATACAAGATTTAGTTGTTACCACTATTTCTGTATTTCCGGATCCTCAACTTCCTCACTTGCTTTTTTCTTCACTTCATAGGCACGAAGCCAAATAGCGGACCTTGATATTGCATCCGGTGTCTCACTTTGTTGCTTCTATAGAAAGACAAGTACATATATCAGCTTTCTTGTAATATTAAGACATCAAGTGTAATGATAAAATTGTTTGGTACCAGCTCTTCTTCAAGACATGCAAAACTTTTTCTACTTGTTCTATGCAATAAGGTTCTGCCTTGTCGCATCAACCTGAATCTTTCACACTTTTCCTATCAAAAACCAAGGTGATAATATTAATGTTTTCACATAAAAGCAAATATAACATGTTTTGCAGAAAATTAACTTACCCTAAATGCTTCTGTCGTTCTGGATTTTACAAAATCCAGCCACTTCCATTGAATCTATATTATCAGGTTTGAGGAGGGTAGCAGCACGTGGTAAGCCTACCGATTCAGCTTGCTGCATCACTTCTTTCATTGTCAATGATCTGTAATCTCGCCACAGCTTCATCATTTTACAGAACACATTCCTTTTGCAAATTTCTGGAACAATATATTTTCGCTACAAAATACAATTGAACAATATATTAGAGTTCCCAATGCTCCATTACTAATAGGACTAGTGAAGAGAAAGATCAATTAAGATAAACAAGTCCAAATTATAAGAAAATATTTTACCGTGATATGTTCCCAAATTTGTCTTTTGTACAGATCAGTGAGGTTTTTCCACTCAGTTGTCAATGGTACGAACTCTCTTGCTGTGACTCCAAGGAAGGAGGAGAACCCTGCTGCATATTCTCCATCAGGTTGACCTCTGACATTGAACTGAACTTCAACCCGACCTTTGTTCTTAAAATCTTTATCCCCCTTTGCTTTTCCCCTTGGAGGTCTCTTCGAATAATCTGAGGTTGTCTCATTTTCACACCTAATTGGACTATTAAGTGTAGGGAGTATGTGATTCCCTATGTGAATTATTAGAAACTCCATCCGAAATTCTTATTCCTGGCTTCCTTTCTTCCCTGTTAATAGCAATAACGGTTGCTTCTATACTCTTTTTTTGTTTTTTTCCTTTCTTGACACTTTTTTTTGAAGTCTGGACATACACAAAACTAACTGAGAATAATCAGAACATAAATATATAAAAAAACCAGACCCCTTAGTTAAAGAAATTACAGAGCAGCGGGAAAGTAAAATTTCACATAATAATCCAATGCATCAGACTATCAATAGTTAAAGAAAGAGCAGTGGGAAATTAAGTATAACTAGACTCATATATAAATGATCTGAAATTAAGGCAATTCAACCACAAATAAAAAAAAATTATACTTTATAAATGATCTAAAATTAAGGCATTAGGAAAGAATAAGCAAATTTATGAAACGCCACACACTTAACAGTATTCTAACTGAAATGTGAATGTAATTCTGAGTCTGGGATATTAAGAGAAGTATATGACTAATGTCCTTAGCTTGTGTATATAATGTATTGTCCTTAGCTTGTATATATAATTCGATCTGTTTTTCAAAAACACTGCTTAGAAGAAATATATCCAACAATTGTGAAAGGTGTTCCACTAGAAATATTCTTGAACGAAGAGAAAGATCGAGTAAGTAGTTTATCTGTTGCATGTTTGTGATCAATAGAATGTATAATTGTTAATCTTGATATATAAATTTTCCAATTCTGGAACTTTCAAAGCTCCAGAACCAAAATGCTACACAAAGACAAGACAGAGAATAGTTAAATACTGAACAACAGTTATAAACATATCGTGAGTTCCACTAGCTAGATCAATGACTGTTCTCCAGCTTCTGCCAATTCAAGATAGATATGTTTTAGTTTATATTTTCTGAATCCAGTGAAGTTCAGGGTTCCAATTATAAGAAGGGAAATAGTACCTTTTCCAGGAAAAATTATATGGATGAGAAACAGATTGACAGACAAAAATAACAAAGATGTGAGTCACAGAGAAAAGATTATACCTTGCAAATTACTTTACCTGGATCCCCTTCCACAATTCGAGCATTAGTCCTCACCTACTTCCAAAAAGATCATACAAAAATTAAACATAAAGAATACCTGAAAAAGGAAATTAAGCATGTTATTTGTCTACTTCTCAATATCCCATCACAGTTTATATATATTAGTTTTCTCCAAAACTACAAATAAAAAATATCAACAATGCTAGAGTCACCAGAGCTGTTCCACAATTTTGCTAACCAAATGATTTACAGATGCAAATATTAAAATGAGGTTTAAGAGTAAGCCATGAACTGTTGTATACGTACATTTGGTGACTCAAATGTTGTAAACAAATTTAGTTACTCAATTAGTGATCCACCATTAACAATAACGATATAAATTAGGAAACGCGCCTTATTCAGCTTACTCCACGAAGTTCTCAGAACCACCTCTTTATCGAGATTAAGTGTATCAGAAAAACAAACTACTAGAGTCCTGAACAAAATTGATTACCTTTTAGAAAGAAAGATTGAAGTATTTTGGAATATCAAGGATCCAAATGTATGCCTGCAATGTTCTGCAATTCGAAATAAAAAATAATCTATATCAAACATATAACATGCTGTCAATATAATGCAATGTTCAAGAGCTAAATTGAAATATTCAAATTACTGCTGTGAAATTATAGGTTAATCCCAACGGGAGTTGTTTCCTTATGAACCCAGAAATGCTGAAACTCTCAAAAACAACTTCAACTTGAACTAACTACTCCCCATTGATGAACTAACTACTCCTAATACATGAATTTCATCACACTCAAAAACAACTTCAACTTGAAAATGAATTTTCAATTTAAATTTCCACACAATCAAACACTAATCGAACCGAAAACCAAAACTACATAACAGAAAGCGAAAACCAAAACTCGAAGCGATAACTTGGCCCTCACTTAGTTCTACAACCATTCCACACAATCAAACACTAATCGAACCGCAGAATCAACAAGAAATTCAAAAGGAGCTGAAACGAAAAGGTGAATCAACAAAATGCAAGAGAGAAGAGCTACTGAGAATTTAAAGCAGGAAATCGAAGATGCAGAGAAGGTGTTCGATGAAATTACCGAGAGAGAAAAACAGAGAGAGAGAGAGAGAGAGAGACTGGTTCGCGCCTTCTTCTTCTGTTTCGAGAGAGAGAGAGAGGTGCTTCTGCTTCTTCCTTTCTGCTTCTTCTGGTTCGTGCCTTCTTTCTTGAGAGAGAGAGAGAGAGAGAGAGAGCTCTCAAACCTTGAGAGAGAGGCAGCTCAAATTTGAAGAAGAAAGCAAAGGTTGGTAAGGAAAGATTCAGATTGAAATAATAACGTAACGTAAAGAAAGAGTGGTTGAAATCAGACCCCTTTTTGGTTTTTGTTTATTTTTTTAATAAGAAAATGTAATATACTTCTATGAAAAAAATTGAAAAATGTTTAAGTATAATGTATTTGAGAGGGATTGATGAGAGATGTATATATTATTATTGAGAATATGAGCCCTATATATAGGGATTACAAAGTGCTAGTTCTAATGTTACAAGGAATACCAATCCGTGTAGGATTGGGAAATCTAGAACCTTCTCTCCTATTGCTACTCCTAGTTTGATAAGGCACACTAAATCGATATTCCTTCAACACTCCCCCTTGTGCCGCTTCAAACTTGGTGGTGACGCTTCATCCGTTGCCTCGTTAAAAACCTTGTCAGGTAACAAAAACCCTGTGGGATAAAAATAACCCTGGTCGAAGGACAAAAAGAGCACAACACGTCCTTCACTCTTCGAGATCGAACATGTAGACATCATAACTCCCCCTGATGTCGATATCTCCCCCTGATTGCTATAATCGTGGGAGTTCGGATAACTTTCTCAATCCGATGCTCTTCACATGTTTCTCGAAGGTGGATTTAGGTAACGACTTAGTGAATAAGTCCGCTACATTATCCTCTGATCGGATTTGATTCACTTCAATCTTTAGAAGTGATTGTTGTTGCTGATTATAAAAGAACTTAGGCGATATATGCTTGGTGTTGTCGCCCTTGATGAAACCTAACTTCATTTGTTCAATACAAGCTGCATTATCCTCATAAATGCATGTAGGTTCATTTGTGGTAGACTTCAAACCACAACTTCCTTGAATGTGTTGAATTACAGACCTTAGCCATACACATTCACGTACAGCTTCATGTAGAGCAATAATCTCTGCATGATTTGAGGAAGTAGCAACAAGGGTCTGTTTTGTAGACCTCCAAGATATCGCAGTGCTTCCCATGGTAAAGACATAACCAGTTTGGGAGCGGCCTTTGTGAGGGTCAGAGAGGTACCCTGCATCAGCAAAACCCATCAAGACATCATTGTCGTTTTGATGGAGGGAGATAGGAGAACGCCGGCCACCATGAGCGGTGGCGGCGCGGCAATATGGCCGGCGGCCATTCCATGGACGGGGGCGTTTTGCCTTTTGGGGTCCAATCCCAATTTTCCGTCATTCCTTTTCTCTCTGTAGGGATAGAATAGGCCCATATCAATCGTACCTCTTAGGTATCGAAAGATTGTCTTTATACCAATCCAATGGCGGCGTGTTGGCGCAGAGCTATGTCGAGCTAACAAGTTCACTGCGAATGAGATATCCGGTCTTGTGCATTGAGCTAAGTACAATAATGCGCCTATTGCACTCAAATAGGGCACCTCGGCCTCTAATGGTTCTTCGTCCTCATCCCTTGGACGAAACGGATCTTTTCCGGGCTCAAGACTACGGCCGATCATGGGAGTACTCGTATGCTTTGCTTTATCTTCATTAAAGCGCCTTAGGATTTTCTGAGTATATGCAGACTAATGGATCAAGATTCCATCACTACGGTGCTCAAGTTCTAAACCGAGACAAAACCGTGTTTTCCCAAGATCTTTCATCTCAAATTCGGATTTCAAGTATTTAGCAGTTTCCTTCAACTCATCTAGAGTTCCAATTAGGTTCATGTCATCGACATAAACTGCTACGATTGCAAATCCGGAACTTGTTCTTTTAATGAACACGCATGGGCATATTTCATTGTTAATATATCCCTTCCCAATCAAGTAGTCACTTAGACGGTTATACCACATCCGTCCGGATTGTTTTAATCCATATAGTGAGCGTTTTAATCTTATTGAAAACGCGCTCCGTGGTTTAGAGCCACTTGATTTGGGTAATTGAAGTCCATTTGGAACCTTCATATATATCTCTGAATCTAGATCCCCATAGAGATATGCTGTAACCACATCCATAAGCTGCATGTCAAGTTTTTCGGAAACTACCAAACTGACAAGGTAGCGGAACGTTATAACGTCCATTACGGGAGAATATGTCTCCTCGTAGTCAATTCCAGGGCGTTGTGAGAAACCTTGCGCCACAAGGCGGGCTTTGTATCTAACAACCTCATTTTTCTCATTACGCTTTCTAACAAAGACCCATTTATGGCCAACAGGCTTTACATTTGGGGGTGTCTGCGTTACAGGCCCAAATACCTGTCTCTTTGTTAGTGAATCCAATTCAACCTGGATCGCATCTTTCCATTTAGGCCAATCCGCTCTTCGTTGACATTCTTCAACAGAGCGAGGTTCGATATCATCATATTCTATAATTCCTTTTGCAATATGATATGCAAATGCATCATCAATCGCCATAGAATTTCTATCCATCATCTCATGTACACTAGTGTAATTTATGGAGATCTCTCTATTCTCTGGAGTTGGTTCTGACATTGGAGCGTCCCCCAATGATGTCTCTTGGACATAACCATAATCCGGAATATTCTCATGAGATGGATTATTTACATCGATGATTAATGGATTATTTTGTGCCGAACTCGCTTTCTTTCTTGGGCGAGAATCCATCGAACCTATGGGCCTCCCGCGTTTCTTGGCGGGAGCCGTGGGCCTAGCCATAACGTCACCATCATTGAGAGATGGGACGTTGGCGCCATGCTCATGCATTCTTGAGTTGGCGTCATGTCCTCTACTTTTAGGGACATCAATCCTTGCAGGCACGTTTGCAGCAGGTATGTGTGATCTTGTCACTTTAGCGATATCAGAAAACGCATCAGGCATCGAATCTGCTACGTTCTGAAGATCGAGAATTCTCCGCACTTCAATTTCTGACTGTGCGGTTCGGGGATCAAGATGAGACATAGTGGGGACAGACCACGACAATTCCTGTCGTTCCTGTTGAACATTTATGTTCCTATCTCCCCCTAACGACCGGAAGACTGTCTCATCGAAGTGACAATCCGCAAATCTAGCGGTAAAGAGATCGCCTGTCAAGGGTTCTATGTAGCGGATAATCGTTGGAGAATCATATCCAACATAAAGGCCTAATCGTCTTTGAGGACCCATTTTGGTGCGCTGTGGCGGCGCAATAGGCACATAGACTGCACACCCAAATATGCGTAAGTGTGAGACATCAGGCTCATACTGAGTAACCATCTGGGACGCAGAGGAGGGTTGAGTGGCAGTGGGCCTCAGACGAATAAGCACAGCTGCATGCAATATTGCATAGCCCCAAGCAGAAATAGGGAGATTGGTGCGCATCACCAATGCTCGAGCAACCATTTGTAGTCGTTTAATGGTGGCTTCTGCGAGACCATTTTGGGTATGAACATGAGGAACAGGATGTTCAACATCAATCCCAATGGACATGCAATAATCATCAAAAGTCTTTGATGTAAACTCCCCAGCATTGTCTAATCTTATAGACTTAATGGGATGATCAGGATGGTGAGCCCGTAACTTAATTATTTGTGCTAGGAGTTTAGCAAATGCAGCGTTCCTTGTGGACAATAGCATGACATGTGACCAGCGTGTCGATGCATCAACCAACACCATAAAATATCTAAATGGTCCGCATGGTGGTTGAATAGGTCCACAAATATCACCTTGGATTCTTTGCAAGAATGGTATATTTTCTTTGGTGTCCTTTGCATAGGATGGTCTCGATCCTAACTTTGCTAAAGAGCAGGCTTTGCAGAACGAATGATGGGCTTTGGAAACAACCAATGAGGATTTTGGTTGAGCCATGAAGTCACAATGGACCGTAGAAGTAAAAATGGGAGTCAAGGGAGCAGGGGTGGCGTCAAAGCCACCCTTGGGCCGCAGGGGGACGGCGGCGCCGACCGGGGATGGCCGGACTTGAGGGGGAAAGGCGCCGTGAGGCGCAGGTGCTCTTCCTTGATCCAAATTTCGAGTTTTACTTCCTTTCGTTCTGAAAAAGGGATGTCCGTGTGAAGTCTTTAATATACGGATCATCATGTCACGACCTGGGTGTCCCAAACGGTCGTGCCAAAGCCTATACGTGTCGGAATCCCATAAATCATCTCTCATGACATGGTTGGATTCAATGACTCGAATAGTGGTTGCATACAACCCACTAGAGCGACACATAAGTTTCTCTAATACTCGTTTATGTCCGTAGTCATTAGAGGTGATGCAAAGGAACTCTTGTCCATTCTCACAATGTGTTTCCACATGAAAACCATTGGCTCTTATATCTTTGAAGCTCAATAGGGTTCTTCCTGCCCTAGGAGCATAAAGAGCTTCGGTGACATTCAAAGTAGTGCCATTAGGCAACATAAATTGAGCTGGTCCTCGACCATGAATCAGTTGAGATGGTCCAGCCATCGTAGTCACAGAAGATCGAGTAGGCGCCATCCATAGGAATAGCTGTCTATTTCGAAGGATGGTATGTGTAGTGGCACTGTCCACGAGGCATTCGAGCTCTCCGGGAAACATACTGGAAAAAAATAAAGTTCGAATTTAGAATATTATGTCCAAGACATTTGAATAAAATACGTCGACACTTTATTAATGATAGCCAATGATTACATCAAAGTTTCTTGACTAAAATCTAATCCAATATAAAATCAAATAGTAGACAAATCGTAGCCACTTAATCCGTTCGGTAATTTCAATTTGGTTGTGACCAGGTAAGGTAAGGCAAGATTTTGGTGGAGCGTTGCTCACTTTTAAAACCGTTCTCTCGGATCAAACCTTGCCTAGACATCACAAGTACTCTTGAGTACGCCTAGAGGGAAAAAGTTAATACAATAAGTCATTTTATTGATTTAAGGCATAATTGCCATTACATGATTCTTGGAAAAGTAAAGGACTATACTAATCAAAATCTGCAGCATCCTTGTGCAATTCTTTGTCAGATTTGAAGTCCGCTATGGTGAGATTGGCGTGTGCATCATCACCTTCTTCTTCTACATCTTCGGCAAGATAGGTCTCATGTTCTCGAAATTCTCTATATGCCTTGTAATGTGCAGCCAATTGTTTGCTTGCATTGCATTGCTTGAACCAATGTTCAATAGATCCACATCTATGGCATGCATCATTACGATTTCCTCCCTTGAATTGAGATGCATCTTGTGCATGAGGACGAGATTGGCGTCCGTGTTGGACATTGGCGCCACCCCTATGGCCGGCGGCCTTGTGTCCCCCTCTCCCACGTTGGCTTTTGTTGCCACGTGTTCCTGCTCCATTGTGGCGGTTTCCTTCCTTTGTAGGGCGGTTATATGGACCAAAACGTCCGTTATGTCCCTTATTGTTAGGGTTCCGCTCCTTGCGCCCTCCTTTGGGTGCATGATTATAATTCGCCTCCTGAACGCTCTTAGTTCCGATAGGCCTTGAATTATAATTTCTCACGAGGATGTTATCATGTTTTTCAGCTACAGACATCACAGTAATGAGCTGATGAAATCTCGTGATCCGTCTAGTATCAAATTCCGTTCGATATTGCTTTGAGAGTAAAATTGCTGAGACGGGGAAGGTGGAGAGAGTTTTCTCAATTAGTTCTTGCTCTGTGACGGGTTGTCCACAGAACCCCAACATGGTTTTGAGGCGTAGAACTTCTGAATTATATTCAGCTACAGACTTGAAGTCGGCGAATCGTAGATTGCCCCATTGAACTTTCAAGTCAGGGAGGAGGGTATCCTTGATATTACCAAATCGCTCTTCTAGCGCAACCCATAATTCTCTAGCATCCTTGATTGCCATGTACTCCAATCGGAGTGATTTATCCATGTGGCGCCTCATTAAGATGAGGGCGGTGGCATTATTCGTAGCCGTACGCTCAAATATGAGAGTAGGATTAGGAGCTTGAATTAAGGGTAGGATCCCTTTTGAAGTGAGATGGTGCTCAACATCCGTGGCCCAACTATGATATTCCGAGCCAGTTGAGGTAAGTGCAGGAAAGTCAAGTTTCGACATCCTGAAATAAGAAGAAGAAATATATTAGTTTCGGAGTTAAAAACTTCCACGACAACTAAATATTAAGATTTCCGAGCTATGCTACCAAGAAATCGATTTCCAAGAAAATTGGATTAGACCGAAATAATGATGTTTATAAGGTCATAAATAGATGCTTGCGGACGCTCTTAGTCCGAAGTCTTACGAACGCTCTTAGTTCGTTAATTGCGTGAATCCCCACGATTCCGCTTTTCAATGATCGAACCCACGTTATAAGAAAGGTGGGATGTAGAAGAAGGGAGGTTTTCAAGTCCCCGAGAAAAGAATAAGAAATATAAATTCTGAATTATAGGAACTTCAAAACTTACTCTTTTGAATACTTACTTGTATTTGGATCACGCGCGTGTCGATGCAGGCGTGATGGAGCGAAGCAATCCTAGTAGAGGCGTGCAGCGAATGCGGGGCAGCAGGGGCTGCGGTGGTAGTAGTGGTGCAGGAGCAGCGGAGGCAAACTGCAGGAGCAGCAGCAGTGGTGTAGGGCTGCAGGTGCACGGGTGCGTAGGCGGGGCAGCAGCGTGCGCAGGTGTGCGCAGGGAAGCAGGGTGCGCAGGTGTGCGCGGGGCAGCAGTAGGCGCACGGGCGCGCGCGGGGCAGCAGCGGGCGCAGGGGTGCGCGCGGGGCAGCAGCGGGCGCAGGTGTGCGCAGGGCAGGCGGGCTAGCAATTGGCTAGGTGCTGCGGCAGTTTTGATGAAGAGGAATTCGGGTTTTGTTTTTGGTTTTTGCTTTGCGGCTTAGAGTCGTGCTGATAACGTGTTTAAGTATAATGTATTTGAGAGGGATTGATGAGAGATGTATATATTATTATTGAGAACAGGAGCCCTATATATAGGGATTACAAAGTGCTAGTTCTAATGTTACAAGGAATACCAATCCGTGTAGGATTGGGAAATCTAGAACCTTCTCTCCTATTGCTACTCCTAGTTTGATAAGGCACACTAAATCGATATTCCTTCAACAAAAAAAAAATTTAATTCATTTACGACATGCTAGAAAAGTATGTCTTAAAAGACTAGTTAAAAAACTCATTTACGACATGCTTGAAAAGTAAGTCGTAAAAGACTATTTAAATAACTCATTTACTATACTCATAAGATGCATGCCGTGAATGACCCGATTAAAGACATTCTGACGGCACACATGAGATGTGCGTTGTAAATGACAGTCTTTTACCACGCACGTCAAATGTGCGCCATAAAAGACTAATTTTGCTGCAGTGAACAACAATCACAAAACAATCTCACAAACCATGAGGCGTACGAGAAGAAGAGTAAGCATCTGCAGCACCTCTATTCAAAGCTCTTTCCAGCCGTGTCTCAAATGGGGTAGAGTGCCAGTTGACTCTTCTATCCTGTAAACCCATAAAGCTTTCATCAGAACCCACCAAGATCTAATTTGGAAGAGTGAGTGTCTCACAAATCTTAAATCACGCGTACCTCTCTGTACTTGCTGGTCGTGTTTGGTATTCCTTTGTAAGAGGAGGCGCTAGAACCCTTGGCAGGACCAGTGTGATCATTCCAGTAGCTCCCAACAGTCCCAATTATGGCCATCTCATCGGGGCTTCTACTGGGTGACTTCCGCGGTGAAGATGAAGCTGAAAACTGTCTCAGCTCTTCAACTATTAATGCACCTAAAATTGGTCTATCTTCGTGGCTTGTTACTGAGTGTGGTAATCCATAGGACATGCTTTTCTCAGGCATAGATGTGTCCAGAGATATTGTGCTAGTCTTGTTAACAAGTGTAGCTTCTGATGAACCCAACCAATTTGACAGGCTAGCATCAATTGCCATATCTTGGTTATAATTCCTGGCCTAACCAGATTGCCTCTTACGTGACTTGAAACTCGATGATACTTCCTTAATATTTGGCTCTGAACTAAATGAAATCTGGCGTTCATCATCCAGGGTGAAATTCTCCTTCTGAGGCTTCATTACTGTTGTCTTTTTGGCTTTGATAGTTTTCCATTGTGAGATTTTCAACTGGGTTAAGCACAGCCAGGGGCGGAACTAAGTGGTAGGCTATATGGGCTCAAGCCTAGACAATATTTTAGGCCAAAAACCACTAAGTATATATATCTACCTTCAGCCCATACCTAAAGAAGAAGAAAAAAATATATGTAAAAGTCACATACTCCCCCAAGCAGCCAACCACAGTAGCTCACTTCTCAAATCTCAACTCTCAACTCTCAAGTAGTCTAGGTCAATGGCTGGCACTGCTTGATTAGTTAAAGTGAGTTGAACTATTGAATACTCCCATAAACTGCCTTCGAAAATCGCCGTGAAGTGCTGACTTGCTGTTGTGATTCTGCCATTCTAGGTATTGAGTTGATTATTGCCGACTTGAGTCACTTGACCAGTTATGTTTTGATTCTGGGTATTAGGCATATTACATTAGTTGCCCTCTGGTTGATTCCATTTCACTTGAGCTTCCCATTTCAACTGACATTGCAGATTTTCAGAAATTCTTGGCTTCTTGCAGAGTTAATTCGAAAGACTGGAGTATTGCCTGGGTTTCTGGAGGAGTTTTGACCCTCCATGTAATTGTGAGTTAGGCTTTTGAGTTTTGTGTATAAGTTGAGGATTGGGATTGTTGGGTTTGTTTAGGGGCTATCGGTTTTGGGTTTGTCTGTGTACTGCTTACTATTGGTTTTGCTTGCAGCTATCGGTTTTGGGTCTCTCACTCTCTCCTTTGATCAATTATGTTCTGATTATGTTTTTTTATTATTATTTTTTTTTTTTTTTGAAAAGGGACTGGTGCGGCTACCCTCAAGCTTTGATTAATGAAATTGCAGAATACATAGGGGGGGGACATAAAGCATGAACCCCATATTACAATAAGTGTCAGGAGAACAACCTGAAATAATACCACGAGTCCCCACTAAATTTATGTATTCTAACAAGCACCAACTAGTAAAGAGTGCACAACCAACTACTCTATTTGCTTTGACAAAAAGCCTAAACCCCATATTACAATAAGTGTCAGGAGAACAACCTGAAATAATACCACGAGTCTCTACTAAATCTATGTATTCTAACAAGCACCAACTAGCAAATAGTGCACAACCGACTACTCTATTTGCTTTGACAAAGCAGTGACATAACGAAAAGATTACTCTATCACGAAGAAACATTATTACAAATAGCACAATTTTCCTACTATGTTGCCGCACGGAAACAAATCCGGTGACACTTCATTTCATCCTGCCACTAGGAGGTTGCGTCCATTTGATCAAATAAACGACTCGCCGCCTCACTAGGCAAGACAAGGCACACTGAGAGTGCATACCTGGACCAAGCCCACTGCGCCCTACCATAAACTGACAGGGATTTATTGCTGGCATAAAGTCATATCTTATTAAAAATAAAAAGCAATAAAACTTAAAATAAATAAAATAAAGACATTTCTGGACCAAAGCCTAAGCCCAAGATCAGGGCCAAGCCTACGATGCAGACTGTACGTATCAGCCCGCCACCATCTTGCACAAACCACCTCTACCGGCAGATCATCGGAGGAATACCCGCCGCACGCAGGCTGGGCCTCCATCCCTCCATCCTCCCCATCACACCAACAAGCATCACTGCTCCTCCAAACCACCCCACTCGACTGGATTACTCCAAACAAACCAAACTAGATCGAAGCAAACCGATCCGATCCAAGTCCATCTGCACCATATCTCGCCGCCACCCACTCGTTCCTACCAAGTGACCACTGTCCACGCTTTGATCTAGGGTGGAGCAACATCAGCGCCACCTGCTTTCCACCTAAACTCCGCCGCCAATCCTTGACAAGGCCTCCCTGCAAGCCTGACAGGGAAGCCACCACACTCCTACTCTTCGACTGGACTTACGCAAGGGCGTGCCGTCGGACCGGGCATATACTCTTGCCGGAAGCTTACTCGCGCCTCCTAGGGTTTTGAGAGAAAAAAGTCTTAGAGCAAACGATATGTTTTTTTTTTATCTATTGTGATTATTTTTTATTTAAAGATATGCATTTTGTGTTGCAGATTGGAGAATCTTTATTTTAGAGTTTTGGTGATAGTGTCTGGGTATATGCACAATATCGAGACTGTTGTTGAGTGTTGATGCCCTTTCCATCTAGTTACTGTTACTAACTTTATATTCTTTAGTCTGTCTTATTTAAACAATGAGTGTTCCTTTCACAAACCCATTAGAATTATATATATGTTAAGGAGGCACATATTAAATCCATTAGACATTAAAGTCTGCTGCAAGTTAGTAACTAATAGTAATGTATAATTAGTTGTAGTTGTGTTGTGTGTGTGTGTGTGTGTGTGATTCTAATGGTGAATCCTGGATCCACCAAAATAAAAAAAATTAGTGTACTTCTAATTAGCCTACACAAGTCTCGGATCCTGAATCCGCCACTGAGCACAGCATGAACATAACCACTCCTATCATGACGAGCACTGTAGTTTAACCCAGTTGGCTTTTTCAGCATTGCACCATCAGCATCCTCATTCATTACTTGCGTCCCTCTCTTCGAGTCTACAATTTCATCTTCATACTCTAGTTCACCATCATCATCAGTGTCATCCTCAAGATCATCATCATCATCGAGATCGCTGTCCTCATCATAGTCTAATGGTTCATCTTCATCGTCATTGTCCCTGCAATTCTAGTACCCATGATTAGGAGGGTATGACCCTGAGCTAGAAGTGATGGAACCATCTTCGGACGAAGTCTTGGATTGGCTTGATTCTTTCAAGGTTTTCCCCTCCTCTTCCTGACAGTCTGACACTCTTGACTATCAAATAAAAGATCCGTGGATTCGTTGATTGCAACATGCTCATAGGTTTGGACATGAGAATCGCAAGTAACTTTCTTTCTAGTAAGATCGTATAGATATATACTGTACTAGGGATATCACTACGTACGGTCATAGCAATTTCAATTCATAAGCAGAACCTAATAATTTTTACCATCTTCATCGAAATTGTGCAACAGAAAATTACACTTGAGTTGTATTATCCAAGCCAGATTGTTACAATACTCGTTGCATGCTACGGTTAACACTTATTAGCAGACCTGATAACCGTCTGGCTACCCTACCCAAGACATGCCTAAAAATAATTTTGCTTGTTTGGGCATGTCTTTTACTTTTGTCTTTTTGTTTTTTTTTAGTTTTCCACTGAGAACAAGTTCGACCCACGTGGTCACTGTGTTTTTCTCATCACGTCATATCACAATTGCTTATTGTGATGACGATTTTTAACTGGGACTCATAAGGGTCACCCAATGACGTGCATTCACTAATCAATGGGTGGAGATGGCTACAGCTCATGTATTTCCTTCTCGAGGGTGATTCAGTTGGTACGTCGGCATTTGGACTCGACGATTCTTTGGCCCATATATAGTTAGTTTAGTGGCTATCTTTGTTACGTCATGTTGTTCTGGATATTATAAAGCTCCCTTTTTTGCAATTTTAATGATGGTAAAGCTCACATATTTATCGGGAAGGAAATCAAGTAGCCGATGTCCTTGTAGGTTTTGGCACATCATCTTCTGGTATGACTTGGTGGGACACGCTCCCGGATTTTGTTCATTCACTTTATAATAGAGATAGGTTTGGACTTCCTAATTTTCGTTTTCGATAGTTTGGGTTTCACTTTTTGTATGAGAGGTTTTGGTGTTTGTACCCCTTTTTTTTATCTTCTTCAATAAATAACCTCGTTCTTACGAGGGTTAAACCAAAAAAAAAAAAATGATTGGAAAGTCAGTTCGATGCGTAGATCCGACTTTGAGTTGGAAGAATGGATCTGATGATTTGTTAACTTTTTTTTTTTTTTAATTAATACATTTTGCCCCAAAAGTCCAAAACAGAGTCCTGGCTTCTCCCATTAGGCCATTACTATTTCCTATTTTCATTCAACCCTCCCGAGTCCCGACCTTTCATCGCTTCGGAACCAGCAGCAACTCCAAAAGCCCCAACTCTTGCATCGAAACATTAAAGCAAAATGTCACCGGAAAATGGATCAATACAACCAATATCATACAGAAGGTTGCCCGTCAAATCTTTACCCAAATGCAGAGCAGTATGCAAATCAAGGCGCTCTGTAATCCTCAACCACCGCAAAAGTGCAAAATCATCCAATCAAACAACCAAAAGGACGACGCTCTCTGATACACATGCTCTAGTCAATAGTGTGCTACATTGGTCTCAATCATGTGAGGACGTTTACTGTGTCGATTGATATGTACGTCCGGTGAAATATTTGGCGAGATAAAGATACTTGGAGATTTGAGGGATACAGATATTTGTTTTATTTCAAAATATGAGGAATCCCTTGCCTTTGGAGAGATCTAATATATGACAAAAGTGCTTGTGTTTTGACATAGTGCCTAGAAGAAGAGTATGGTTATAAATTATTAACTAAAAGTCCAGAAGTTGTGTTCAAAGATATATGCTTGGGATTTGAGAGAGTGGTGAAGTACTGCTGAATATCCATACTGGAGTTCCTAAACAAAACGAGTTAATGATTTTCAAATTTGAGGGAACCAGTGGTGATGCCTCATTTCATGGACGGTCACGTCTTACTCCATTTCGTACGAAATGCAAGACCAGGTTTGTTGGAATATTTTTCTGTTCTATTCTTTTCTTGTTTCTTTTTTATTTTCTCTTTAAATTATGCAAGACCAGCTTATATTGTGATATTTCTTTTTCGTTTGAATTTATTCTAAGTTTCATTCTTCTCATGTTCTGATGAGAATTAAGGGGAGTACTGGGAATGCAATATGCATGTTTTTATATTCAGATTATTGTATGCTTGATTTATCTGTAAAATGGTAATTTGTTGTCATACAGGAAAATTAGTAGTCCAGCTAGAACTGCAAATTTAGAGACACAGGAGGGGAATGATATGTTGTCAAACTGACATAGAAGGTTAGAACTTGTTCAAGTTATGTGATGTTGTTCACGCATACCGTGATTATATCATATATATGCTACCCTCTAGCTATGCCAATGTCTTGGTGAAATACTATTGTGAATACATATTATATTAATTATAGGACTAGCGGTGGCTTAATTTCCATATTCAGTTTGTTTTTAAGATTGCAGACCCATTAGAATCCTTATACTGTACCATTAGGTTTTTCCCGTATGTGGAAACTCTGGAAATTTTCAGTCTTCGTAGAAACTCTAGGCCTATTAATTAGTTCATCAAACCAAAAATATAAAATAGCAAGCTTCAGACAGAAACAATTATAATATACATAAGGAACCAACAGGTAATAACAATCACGAAGAAACCACGTCACACACCTCACTAAGCATATGATAGGAAGTGATAGCTAAATTTAAAGCTATTGATTTTCTTTATTCTCCTGCAAATATGTCAATTGTAATATAGGGAAATAAGGGTCTCCCGCAGAGGATTAAGTTAAACTAAAGGCTTCAACAAAAGTCACAAAACGTGACTGCAGTTCCTACTGAACAGCAGTCGAAAAACAAACTAAGAATCTAACCAAAACAACCCAGAAAAATACGAAAATTTACAGAGACGTACTAGACACACAAAGCGTCCACACAAAAAATTTGGTGAATTTCGGAGTTCGTTTACTATATTAAATAAATACGGGAAAACAGATAACAGAACGTAAAATAAAGAAAAGCTGATTTGAGAATGGTTGAGATCAAGATGATGAAACTAGCTTGGAAAGAAGTATCCACCCCCAACAATCACACACAACACACTTTGTCCAATTTACTTCCAATTAACTTAGTTGAAGACGCTTAGATTGGCTCGGTACGCTTGAACACAACCTATTACCCTTTCTTACTTTGTACGTTAGGCAGGAAGGGCTCTACACCTAGACTATTCTCAAGCAATGTAACCTAAAGGTACGTTTATTAGATTAAACATGCAGAGATCATTAAGTTTGAAAAGAATTTGAGCAATCACTACTTCACCTAAACTTAGAGCCTTGCTAAACCTAGGGTTTTGTTTACTTGCTAGTGAAAACTATCAATTACTTCTCTAGACAATTTGAGGAATCCAACTATTGATCCACACATCAAACAATCAAAGTATTAGAACCCTAGCATGCATACTAAGTAGGCCTCCAAAGCATACAAATATAGATTTCATCAATGAGAAATCGGTAAACAAAACCTCCACTTTATTAATTGGAAAATAAATTGAATGTCAAAGCATGTTATGGATCATGTACGTCTAGGAGCTTCAACTGCCCCCTAACTACTGGAAATTTAGTTACACATAATGGGAATCAAGAACACAAAAATAATGAAAAAGGGAGGAAGAGAGAGAGAGAGAGAGAGAGAGCTGTTGCAGATTGATCTCCTTTTTATATGCTTAGAGGTTGCCTCATCTTTCTTATTGTGTAGGAAATCCAAACCTAAAAGAATTAGGATTAGCATGCTTAGGTGGAGTTTTCCTATTGGCTCTTGAACTTAATGACTCATTCCAACCATTCACATCACGTCATTTGTCCATATCAAGTTGAAATATGAAGCACAAACTCGTCCTCAGGCTTCTCAGTGTGATTTGGGCCTCGAAACATAAATTCCCTTCCAACCTCATATTCACGCATAGCCTGACCTTTTTGTACTAAATCGGCCATAACTTCCTTTAGAAAAATGATATTGACGAGCCATATAAAGATTCGGAAACTAGACATCTGAGGCTTTCTATCAATAGAAATATCATCCTCTGGATCGTTGTGAGCTGGTCTAAGTGATCTGTCGAAATTGACTGATCTGCACGGGCAGATTTGCCGATTTTGCCTTTCAATCCCTCTTTTACTTCTTTTCTTCTTCTTTACTCCAAGATACCTATAAAACAAATAAACAAAGTAAATAACAATAAACTAACAAAGAAAGTATGGAGATTAATGTTATTAACATCGCATAAATATGCTCTTATCAGGAAGACCGAAGACTACTTAGCTAGCATGTTGAAAGAAAAGAAACAAACTTGATTACAATTTACAACAACCATAGTCATCTTCCAAGAGTCCAGAGGAAAAATCCAATGTTGATGATTCTAAGTCATCCAAAAGGAATTGATTTATACTGGAGAACAAAACTTGAGTCCGAGTCATATTCTATACGAATTACAATAATTAATTACCTGAACTTTCAAAGTAACCATCCACATTTCTTCTTTGCATATTCTGTATGCTATGCTAATGTTAGTAATCTCATCCAACATTTAGAATACTAACCAGACTTGTTACTTCTTCATTGATCTGAGAGAAATAACACTAAAGCTGATCAAAACCATGAAAGGAGTTCAGAAGCCTCCTCTTCTTCTTGTCCTTCATATATTCTTAATCTCTTTGCTTCCATTGAAGGCCACCTCATCACCAAGAGCACAGGCTGAAGCTCTCATAAGCTGGAAGAACAGCTTTGATTATACACTACCTTTTCTCAATTCATGGTCCCTCACAAACATAAATAACCTCTACAACTGGACTGCGATTGTCTGCTACCCCAACACCAAAGCAGTCTCCGAAATTGACCTCTCAAACTTTCACATAACTGCAACACTAACTCAGTTCAATTTCAACAAGTTTCTCGATCTCTTTCTTTTCAACCTCAATGGTAACAGTTTCACAGGGTCTATACCATCTTCCATTGGTAATCTTGGCAAGCTAACAGTCTTGGATTTGGGCAACAATCTGTTTGGACAGGAAGTTCCGGCGGAAATGGGCAAATTAACGGAGCTTCAGTTTCTAAGTCTCTACAACAACAATCTCAATGGTACCATTCCCTATCAGCTGGATAGTCTCAAAAAGGTACAATATTTGCTTCTTGGAAGGAACTAGTTAGACTCTCCTAACTGGTCTAAATTTTTAGGCTTTCCTTTGTTAACATACCTGGATCTTTCTCTGAACAATTTGGATTCTGAATTCCCAGAATTTATATCTGAATGTAGGAACTTGACCTTCCTAGATTTGTCTGGAAATCGTTTGACTCGCCAGTGGAGAGGATTGTATGCACCGACAGTGCAAGTGCACTATCAGTTATTTTAATATCTAAAAAAATAACAGCCACTCATATAATCCACTCCTTTATATATTTTAATATATAAAAATTACATCCATTCATATTGCAAGTACCCATGCACTGACGGTGCATGGAATACACTCCCGACTGGCCAGATACCGAAACTGGTAGTTACCAACATGGTTACGCTTGAATATCTCAATCTCACCAATAACCTATTCCAAGGGCCAATGCTATATAACTTTCCCAAGCTTAAACACCTTCATTTGTCACAAAACAACTTCAGAGGTACAATTCCTGAAGATATTGGCTTCATATCTGGTCTGCAACGGGTTGACCTGTTTAACAATTCCCTTGAAAGCAAAATCCCATCCTCTGTAGGCCAACTCAGGGAGCTTCAGCACCTTGACCTTCGCGAGAATTCCTTGAACTCTTCAATCCCTTCTGACCTTGGTCTTTGTACAAACCTCGATCTCTTATTTGGCCTTGGCTGTGAATAAATTCAGTGGGGAACTGCCTCTGTCCTTGTTCAATCTCAAAAGCTTGGTGGAGTTGGGGTTATCTGATAATCTATTTACTGGGCCAATCTTGCCTTCTCTGGTCTCCAATTGGACTGAAATGACCTCTTTGCAACTCCAAAACAATAGACTCAGTGGGAACCTTCCAGCAGAACTTGGCCTGTCGAAAAGACTTGATATCCTCGATCTGCACAGCAATAACTTCTCTGGATCAATTCCCTCAGACATAGGAAACTTGCAAGTTTTGACAAAATTGGATCTCTCTAGCAACCAACTTGATGGGGAATCGCCAAACACCATTTCTCTCCTCAATACCCTCCAATTCTTTTCTGTGTCCAGCAATAATTTAACTGGAACCATTCCCAGTGATTTTGCAGACACATTCCTAACTTGACTACCGTAAGACTTTCAAGGAACAAATTCTATGGAGAATTACCGCAAGAACTGTGTAGTGGATTTGTTCTGGAAACTTTTGTAGTGAATCATAACAATTTCACAGGGACATTGCCTGAGTGGTTGAGAAATTGTTCAGCTTTGTCTAGAGTCCGGCTTGATGAAAACCAATTCACCGGAAACATTACCAATGCATTTGGTGTCCATCCCAGTCTTGAATTAATTTATCTTAGGCAGAACAAATTTTTTGGTGAACTCTCACCACGATGGGGAGAATACAAAAACATCACGGATATGCAAACGGACGGAAATAAAATTTCTGGTCAAATCCCACCTGAGCTTGGGCAGTTAAGGCAATTGCAGAAGCTAAACCTAGGTTCTAATGAATTCAGTGGGGAATTTCCAGTTGCCATTGGGATTCTAAGCTTGTTGTTCAATCTCAGTCTCAGCAGGAACTACTTGACAGGAGTTATCCCTCGGTTTCTTGGCAAATTGACAAGGCTTGAGTTTCTTGATTTGTCTGATAATAATTTTACAGGGGTATTACCAGTCGACCCTAGAACGTTTGAGAGGTTAACAAGCTTGAACATAAGCCACAACAAATTATCAGGTGGAATACCAGAGGAGATTGGTAATCTACACCTGCAGTACTTGTTGGACCTAAGCAGCAATACATTCTCGGGATCACTACCATTAAACCTTGCCAAGCTTATAATGCTGGAGATTCTTAGGCTATGTTTGGTATGGCTGGGCTTTTCAGAAAAGCTGGCTTCTGCTTATTTCTGAGAATAAGTGGCTGAAAAGCAAAGCTGCTGAGTGTTTGGTAAACTGGCTTTTTATAAGAGCTGTTAGTGGCAGTAGCAGTGACAAAGTGTTTGGTATATCAAACTGGCTTGTGCTTTTTTTTTGTGGAATGACCAAATTGGACATGAGAGATTATTTTGCTTTGATTGTTTGGTAATACAAAGTTCTTCAAATGCTCTTGTTATTATTTTTAATCTTTATTATGTCCTTATTAATTTTTGTTAACTTTCAATTTTTATAAATCATGGTGACCATGTATGATTAATATTGGACAATTTTAAAAATAACTTATACAAATATATTAGTAACATTAACAACAATTGGTTTTTGATTCGCATCAAGTAAGCAAATATGTTACAAATATAAAGAGCCTAAACAAATTAGCAAACAAACCAACTGCGAAAATTTTGTCATCCAACCAAATCAAGTGCAAAGAGAAGTCACCAGAGAACAACCAAACAACCATATCAAAAAATGCAGATTAGTTCTCTCTGATCAAATGGACTAATGAAAAAAATAGGATCTGCTTGAATCTAATCAAGTATCTGTACAAAACTTTGGTATTTCAAAATCCATATCAATAATTCAAGAATGATGAATAACATCCTTTCCGAGGTTTTCCAGATCGGTGTCTTTGGATCTTGAACAAGACGGCACAAAACAATGGTATGTTTGAAGGTTGTCTGAAAACATCACCATGAAGGTATTTCCAACCAACTTCCTTGTCTTCTTCTTCATCACCATTTGAGCACCTACGAGAAATATGCTTACGGTTAGGCTGACCCAGCTATTTAAAAATAAAAATAAAATAAATATATGCGGTTGAAAGATCATAAACAACCTTGAGTTCATTAACAAAAGTAACATATAGACATAGACGGTATTGCCTTAATTCCATGTGTTCTCCTAATTAAACTAGACAAGCTGATAAGATCAATAGGAGCTTAGCCAGAGAAGGAAAATATTGCTCAATCTCAGCTCATACATTAGCAAACCTTTGAATAAGGAATCTCTTGAATTTGCTTTTAATAATAAGCTATTGCAACTAGCTAATGTGCATATGCATGAGATTAACCCTCCAGTCATATAACAAATCAATTTGTTTTGTTTAAGATGTTTTCTGGGTTCCTTTTGTTTGTTCTCTTTGCTTTGTTTAATGAAGTATTATTCAGACCAAAAAAAAGATATCATAATACAACTCTTTAACAAATCAAGAAGTATCAATCTCTCTCTAATTAACCACATATATTAGAAGCATTCATCTCCTCAAGGATTAAAGAAACAGTACCTCAAGTTATTGCACCACTTTTATGATATGAGACCTGCACCACTTTTATGATCTGATCTCTTTTTCTGCTACCTGCTAGCTAGCTTCCTGTGCTGGGAAACCTACATGCATATCAACAATTTACTATTAATACTTGCACCAAATAGAAGAAAAATTGTCTAGCTTGGATTATGTATTCAGAAGAAAAATGCAAACACTAAGCTCATTATTATTACCCAACCATAGAACCAAATAAGAAAAGGGGTATAATTAATCATTTTCGGTTATTAACCATGAAATCAAACCCAAGTTTGTAAATCACACACACAATCTTGAAATTGAAATGAATACTATAACCCAAACAGGTTTTTGAAATTTTATTCAACCAAGCTGAAAGAAAAATTGATTTGGGAGATCGAAAATCAAGAGAGACAAACTAGCTTTTCCTCACCAGGATGCGTTCTGTAGTGAAGAGAGGATGAAGAAAAGCTGGCTTCCCGATCTGAAATTGGGGGAGGATGTGGGTTCAGGTCATGATGTGATGGTGTTTGGCTCGATTGCTCTGTGCTTGGGGTTTTCGTGATGAGAGGCTGAGGCGGCGTCAGAGGGAGAGGGAGGCAGCGTCAGAGGAAGAGTGAGGCGGCGTCTGTGATAAGAGCCCGGCGGCGTTAGAGGGAAAGTGGAGATGGGATAGAGATGAAAATGCTGTGCGGCCTCTGATCTCATCTCGAAGGCTTGATGGCAATCCGTAATTGCCTCTCCCAAGGGAGGATAGAATCTGTCATTTTGAAACATTCATTTAGCTACAGTAAGTACCGCTACAGTAAGCTGCTGGCTTCTGGCTTTTGAAAGCTGGGGTCAGGCAGCTTCTCCTTTTTGAGAGAAGCCGCAGTGGCTTTTAGAATAAGCTGAGCATAAGTCAGCTAACCAAACGCATAGTCCTCTTGTGCTTATAAGCAGGGGAGCTAAAAAGCCCCCCCAAACATAGCCTTAATGTCTCGCATAACCAACTCTCCGGGAATTTCCCATCAACATTTTCCAGAATGGTTAGTCTTATCGGCATTGATTTTTCTTACAACAACTTGACAGGTCCAATCCCAACCGGCGGCATTTTCCAAAAGAAACTTCCAGATAATGCTTTTGTTGGAAATGGTGGTTTGTGTGGAGAAACAGAGGGACTAACTCCATGCACTTCAGATCCCAAAAAGTCCAATAAGAAAATTCTTCTTGGTGTCCTTGTTCCCATTTGTGGTCTATTGATGATTGTGACCATAATTTCTGTGACCCTTAATTTCTGCAAGAGATCAAAGCTGGGGGAAAGCGATAGTCCTGAGCTGGCTGAAAGTTTTGATTCAACAATAAAGGGAAGAGAAGAAAAATTTACATTTTCTGAAATCATCACCGCCACTGAGAACTTTGATGAGAAGTACCTCATTGGAAGAGGAGGATTTGTTAGTGTCTACAAGGCTGTGTTGGACAGAGGCAAAGTCGTGGCAGTTAAGAAAATGAATATGTCAGTAGATTCTAGTGACAACATTCTAGAATTGATTCGCCAGAGTTTCGAGAATGAGATAATATGTTTGACAGAAGTGAGGCACAGAAATGTAATAAAACTTTATGGGTCCTGTTCCTGGATGGGGGTGCTCGTACTTGGTGTATGAATATGCAGAGAGAGGTAGTTTGGGGTATTGTATGGGTTGGAGGGTGAATCAGAGATACTTGGCTGGGACACCCGGGTGAAAATTGTGCAAGATGTAGCACATGCAATTTCTCACTTGCACAATGACTGCTCCGAGCTCATTGTTCACCGGGACATAACTCTGAACAACATATTACTACAGCGGGATATCGTGCCATGGCTATCAGACTTTGGCACAGCAAGACTATTGAGCTCGGATTCCTCAAACTGGACTCTGTAGCGGGGTCTTATGGTTACATGGCTCCAGGTAATCATTCATTTAGTAAACTTATATGTATTTCAACTATACAGACGTTTCTACCGACACAATAGTAATAAAAAGAACTTTGTTAATTTAGCATTGTTGTTCTATCTGTGTATATATATGATGGAAGAATCTTGGTTGATTTTGGTATTGTAATGTGCATGAAGAGCTCGCATTCACAATGCGAGTGACAGATAAGTGTGATGTATAGCTTTGGGGTGGTGGCATTAGAAATCATGATGGGAAGGCATCCAGGGGAGCTACTGGCTTCTCAATCAGAAAACAGAGGATTTCTTTTGAAGGATTTGCTAGACCAACGACTGGGGTCTCCATCAAGTGGGTTAGCAGAGGGAGTGGTTTCCAATGTAACAATGGCCTTGGCCTGCACCAGCACCGATCCCAGTTCACGGCCCACTATGCAGTTTGTGGCAAAAGAATTGTCATCAGCCAGGATCCAGAATTGCCTCTCTGAGCCGTTAGACATGATAACTATTAACAAGTTGGCAGGTTTCGAAACTAGAAGTGACTGAAATAAAATGGGATCTTAACAACCAAATCCTACTTCACAGTTGAAAGAGTTTTGCATGTCCTATACTTTCTACATTCTACTTTTCCAGTGAATAAATCAGTAAGTATTATTTCTTACTCTACCTCGAACAATGTAAGGTATAATAAAGATATAGTCTTTCTGTAATAGAACTAAAACAGATTGTATAGTTTCAGTGTAGACTATTAGTTTATTTGGAGGCTGATCATGTCTTGTGGTATTGAAAATGTAGGGTGTACAGAGTCACTAATGCACAATAAACTATAAGTTAGTCTGGATGCTCACTATGCCTTTTGCATTTTTGTGTTTCTTACATTTATGTGCTCGAACAATTACTTACACATGCTCTAGTCAATGGTGTATTACATATTTACATTGGTCTCAATCTAGTGAGGACTGTTTCATGGTGTCGATTGATATGTCCAGTGAAATATTTGGTAAGTTTTGAGGGACAGAGATATTTGCTTTATTTCAGAATAAGATGAATCCCTTGCCTTTCATAAGAGATTTGATATTTGGCAAAGTGCTTATGAAAAGTTTGATATGTGGGTGATGCAAGAGGATGCTGTGGCGGAAAAGAACTAGTGTTGAAATATTGCCTAGAAGAAGATTATGCTTATCCATTATTAACTAAAAGTCCAGAAGTTGTGTTCAGGCACTTGCATTTAGAGAGACTGGTAACGTAGTGCTCAATTTCCTTCTTACTGAAGTCCATAAAACAAAACGAATTGATGATTTCAAATTTGAGGATAACAGTGGTGATGCCTCATTCCGTACGAAATGCAAGACCAGGTTGGTTGGAATATTTTTCTGTTGTTTCCTTTTCTTTTTTGTATAAGTATCAGCTATATACTGAACTTTCTTTTTATTATTTTGATTTTTTTTTTTTAGAGATTCATTCAATCATTCTCGTGTGCTAAATGAGAATTAAGGGTAGTGGGAATGCAATATGCATGTTTTTGTTTGAATGATAGTATGTTTGATATAAGTGCTAGAACCTTGATTTACAGAGAAATGAGAAGGAAAGGATCTGTTGTTAGACTAACATAGAAATGTAGAAGGTTATCAAGTTATGTGAGTTTGTTTATACAGATCATGATTACATTATAGGCTACCCTCTTGCTACGCCAGTGTGTCGTTGAAATACTATATATCATGAATACATATATAGCCAAATAAAAGGTACGTTAGAAGTTAGGACTAGCTCTGGCTTTCAGTTTGTGTTTAGGACTGCAAACCCACTAGAAAACTTTCTGTAAGTGTAGACTGTGGAATCTTTCAGTCTTGATAGAAAATCTAGGGCCTCTTTCAATAAATAAATAAATCTAGGCCTGTTGGGTTCGTCAAACCAAAAAAATGAAGTAGCAAGCTTCACACTGAAACAATTATAATAGACATGAGGCGCAAACAGGTAATGACAAATTAACAATCACAGAGAAATCACTAGGTCTATGATTGGAAGATTACTAAGGCCCAGTTTGGCCCCGAGGTCTAAGCAGTTTAAGCTGCTTATTCAGTAATTTAAGCTGGATGAGGTGTTTGGTAAAACAAGAGATTATGGATTATAATTCAATCTCCCACTTCCCAATGTTATAATCCACAAGTTGCAAAAGTGATGCTTTAGATTAAGAGATTTCAGAAGTTGAGATCATTTACCTATATTGCCCTCATCCATATTCCAGCCCCGAACTCAGTTTCCCAACACTGCCGAAACTGGTTTGAAGATGGACAGAGGATTCAATGCCTACAACCCAGCAAGTTCGTGACTTCCAACTCCAATCATGGTCAGCTTTCTTCTACAGATGCAACGAAGCCAGGACTAAGCTGAGAAGAGCCGGAAAAGTCGCCGGAGTCGAGGAACCGCGACGGAGCCGAGAATTCCCAAAAACGAAAATCATCAGAACCTAATCGAATTCTGAAACTAATCACACAGGCATGTAGACCATGACGAGAAGATGAGGTTTCATACCACATGCAAGCCAATCGGTGGCTGGAGTCGCCAAAATTCGCTGACACTCGCCGGAGCAGTCGGACCTTCTCACCATCGATTCTTCTTCGTCGTCCGGTGCATGGACGATCAAAGACCATAGACGTGATGGGTACAAGGAGACGAAGAAGATGGTGCCCGTGCGCCGTCGTGGGGTGGGCGGAGGTGAAAGTTCCGGTCTGGCTTCTCTTCGGGGTCGACGACCTCCATTCGGGTCAGAACAAGCTCCCTCTCTCGAGCTTTGTGGCCCAATCTGGTCTGTTTCCTTTCCTTTTAAATCCAAATCAACGGACCAGATTGGATGGTGGAGGAAATTGACGGCTGAGATTGCGCCACTTGATTTCTATTTCCTTAAATAAATTTTCAAAACTCCAGAACTTCGGAAAGTCATGATAAATGGTCCGGGTATTTGAAAAATTTTCCGAAAATTTCCCAGAACTTCATAAAGTCACGATAAATGAATGAGTAGAGTATAACTTATAAACACAATAAATGTTATTATTTCTAAAAATATATATATAAGTAACACCATTTTAATATTATGTCCTTTTTGGTCATTTTCTAAACTCACAGCACTTTTATACTAAAGTTTACCAAACACTTAAACACTGCTTTTGTACTCACAGCACTTTTAAAAGCACAATTTACCAAACACCCAGCTACTTAATTTCACAGCTGATTATTCTCACAGCACAGCTAAAGCTGATTTTAAATTAATCACCTTGGGGCCAAACTCGCCCTTAAGACTAGCATTTTAAGATTGCAGATCCATTAGAAGCCTTTTACTGTATCATTAAGCTTTTCGCATTTGGAAACTGTGGAATTGGTTGATAATGTGTTGGTTTGTATTGGTATGAAATGTACACGAACCTCGCCATACGGCACTAGCAGTTGAGTACAACACTATCATGCCTTTGTTGTGAAGAAGCTAAAAAACTTGCGAAGCACGTACCTCAAATTTTTTTTTGTTCTATCAATAAAATGTTTTTTTTTTTTTTTGAACTGATATTTATACTCTTAATTTTCTTTTAAATATAATAATTTTATAGTTTAATTAAAACACACATGAGAATAATGTTAGTAGTAATTTAATTAGAATGAAATTGTTTTGGACACCCGCGGTTTATGGCTCTATCTTTCTGTTTCGGTACACATTTGTTTAAGCAAAAAATAACAGGCTCATGACTAATAGGCCAGCACTTGTGGCCCAATTTTAAGAGCTTGTGTTTGTAAATAATCTTTGTTCATCTGTGTATTGCTTGCGTAGAGAACGATGTCACAAAAGACTTGCATATGGCTTTTGTCGTCACTGCTCTGCCTATGCCCAAAGTTCGGAAGATTAATCTGACCTGTTGAAAGAAGTAGTAATCTGCTCTAGCGTTATTACTACAGAAATAACGTTGTTGATTGTAAATCTAAAACAAGTTGCCCTACGGGTCCCGATTCTATATTGGCTATGTTTGGGGGGGCTTTTTTCTCCCCTGCTTATAAGCACAAGAGCATCATGCGTTTGGTAACTGAGCTTATTCTCAGGCTTTAAAAAAAGCTGCCCCAGCTTCTGTCTTCCCAGCTTCTGTCTAAAAGCAGAAGCTGGCTCCCCCCAGCTTTTAAAAGCCAGAAGCTCGGTTGGTATTGTAGCGGTAATACTGTTTATTAATGAATTTTTGAAAATCCCGTTTTGTATCCTCCGTTGGCTGAAACAATTACAGCCATCTGCCACCCACCCTCTATCAGTCTCTCGATCCCATCTCCCATCTCCCTCTGATCTCTCTCCCACTCCCATCTCCCTCTGCTCGATCCCATCTCCCATCTCCCTCTGCTCGATCTCCCATCTCCCATCTCCCTCTGCAACCCAGAAACAAATTCGTCAAAAGTTGATTAAATCGGAAAACTAATCATACTGGGGAGTTAAGCATGACGAGAAGGTGGGTTTCCATACCAAATTCAGCCTAATCGGTCGCCGGAAGTTGCAGTGGTGGCCGGAGAAAGTTCGGGGCTTCTCGTCGTCGATTCTCCGTCTCCGTTCAATGCATGGACGATCTAAGGACAGAGGGCTGCTGGCGACGGCGAGACGAAGACGATGGTGTATGAGCGCCGGCAGGAGGTGACCTGACGGTGGAGAGCCAGCCGGGTCGCGGTGCGTCTCGGGCCAGAGAACTCTGGTTCTCTCCCTCTCTCGATCCTTCTGGTGTTCCCATTGATGAAGGCTCATATATATATATATATATATTGGTGCAATTAACAATGGACGACCCTGATCAAATGGAGGAGGAAATGGACGGCCAGGATTGCTCTAATGAAATTTATACAAATATTAATCATTTACCAAATAATTAATGCAAAATAATCTATAATGTCCAATTTGGTCATTCCACAAATAAAAAGCACAAGCCAGATTAGTTTACCAAACACTTTGTCACTGCTTTTGCCACTGACAGCACTTCTAAAAAGCCAGTTTACCAAACACTCAGCAGCTTTGCTTTTCAGCCACTTATTCTCAGAAATAAGCAGAAGCCATCTTTTTCTCAAAGAACAGCCATTAAAAAAAAAAAATGGTGGGTTCCCGGGTGTAGTGGTCCCCTCTCTACTATAGGGAGGGTAGGCGCCTTGCGCAATGACCGCTAACGAGGGGCTAATATCGCCTAATCCTCTATTTTAAATTTCAACAAAAAAAAAAAAAAAAGCTAGAGTACTCGGTACGTGACCTTGGTAGAGTGTATATGATGACGTCAGACTGAAGACCACAGCCGGAGCAGACGTCAGACTGAAGACCAAAGCCAGAGCAGTGACGACAAAAGCCATATTAGGCTTGCAAGTCTTTTGTGCCATCGTTCTCTACGCATGCAATACACAGATGAAACGATGGATCAGTATATGAATTTGGATTTGGGATTGGGATTGGGATTGGGGTGGGGTTTTATAGGAGTTTCTAGCTGCATCTTTCGATCATGTAATTGTATAATGGCCGGTCATGCACTAGTACTACACCACCTAATTATCCCTATGTGCAAGGATCGTGAGCACAAAATCACAATCTATGCATTCTTTTATTTCTGATAAAAAATATATATATATATATATATATATATTTCGAGTGAAATTAATGGAAGCACAAGTTGCATTTCTTCTAAAATAGTTGTGGATGAAACTGATTTTGTCTTTGAGAAGACAGTTTTTCATTTATCTCTTCTTCTTTTGCAGAATGATAGGCTGAAGCAGATACATGCCCATCTGGCATGGGTACATTGAACTCGCTTTGCTTAGTCGGTATGGATTTCAAATAGAAGGATGTAGAGATAAGTTTGGACTTAATTGAACAATTGGCCACTGAAATAAAGAAATTGTGCAATGCTAAATTATAGAGAATCCAGAGCGTAAAGATTGTTCTCCAAAAATTATATTCCTTTGCTATATTTTTTCTTTTTTTCTTTTTCGAAGAGAGCGTAGGGATACTATATGGACTAATATTTTGATTCGTGAACTGGGGGTTTAGGAGCAATGGTAGTCATTCTCAAAAAGAGAAGAAAGGAGCAATGGTCATCATTATGTTGTTTGGGTTATTAGCTTATCATCAAGAAGTTGCAAATGCAATCTTCTAAGGGTTAGAGAAACTTTCTTGATTCTTCTGCTTCATCGGTTTACCCAAGCCAACCTCCTTGTCAGATTGTATCCATCGATCACAAACATCTGGATTCCCGATGCCCGAGCCAGTGCCGGACTCCAGCGTTTGTTGTCGGTGGGCGGTGTGGTCCTCCGGTGTATGATGGGAAGGCATCCAGGGGAGCTACTGACTTCTCTATCGGAAAATGGAGAATTGCTTTTGAAGGATTTGCTTGACCATCGACTTTGGTCTCCTTATTCAAGTCAATTAGCAGTGCAAGTGGTTTCCTTAGTTACAATGGCCTTGGCCTGCACCAGCACTAATTCGGAGTCACGACTCACGACCCACCATGCATTTTGTGGCAAAAGAACTATCAACAGCCAGGACCTGGACTTGCCTTTCTGAGCTGTTCGGTACCATAACGATTAATAAGTTGGCAAGTTCTCATTACTAAAGCGGCTGAAAAAAAAGAGAGAAGTTTAACAACTAAATCCTACACCAAAATTGAAAGACTCTTGCATTTCCTCTGGTTTCTAGTTTTTTGGTGAATACATATACTAATTCTAGCTCCAACAATGTAAGGTTTGATAAGAGTAAGGTATTCCATATTAGAACATATAGAAAGTTTGGTTGTTGCCATGATTTTTGTTTAAGATCATATAGAGGGGATATTACTATAGTCCGTAGCAATTTCATAAGCAGAACCTGTTCATTTTCTCCATCTTCATCGAAATTATACAGCAGATAACTAAACTTGAGCTGTACGTACTAGTACAATCAGGGGTGGATCCACATAGAGCCCAGCTTGGGCACTTGCCTAGACTGGATTTTTGATTTTACATTGATTTGGTATAGGCAAGGGATGTGAAAATGGCAAAAATAGGGCAAAACAAGGTGAATTGGGGAAGAAAATGGCAAAAATTAGGCAAAAACAGGGCAAAACCAAGGCAAAATCTTCACAATTGCCTTCAAAATCTGCAGCTTCTCTCTAATTTTCCTCCCTTCCCCTCCTACCATTGACTTGCCTTACCTGAAAAAAATTTCTGGATCCGCCCCTGAGTACAATTGTCCAAGCCAGATTGTTACAATACTTGTTGCATGTTGACGATACAGAGTGGTGGCTGGAGAGGAAGCATTAAGCTGTTTCCAATTTTTATCAAATCTTTGTAAAGATACCATGCTATTAATTCGGTTTCGGACGCGGCATTCCCTAGTGCAATTTCTACATGATTTGTGAGAGTTTTAAACTTACTTTTTATCCTAGTATTATTCCGGAATGAACATGTGAGAAGTGAAATTCACTATGTTGTGGCTCTTTGTAACAACCCTCTTATATGATGGGTCATAAATTTATATAACTTTGTCTTCATGCAAATAATCGGTTGTCTCGTTTTTTTGTTACATTAAACAGAAATCAAATTCCTGATTTAATCGTAATTGTAACAAAAAAAAAACTGAAACCCTAAAAACTCTCTCTGAAAGAAAAACCCTAAAGGACGCCTCGCATGTCCGGCTTCTCCTCGGTATTAGCCTTGCTGGAGCACGATAGGTGCGGCCGGATGGGTAGTTTTCTTCTAAGGTGTATCCCAGGCTCGGTGACTGGGATAGGACGGGGTGTGGCTTTTCCTTCCTCTCAGTCGAAGGGTGGAGCTGAGTTGCGGCAGTGGACTGGGGTCTTTGCCGGGACGGAGCTGCCTCTGGTGGAGGTCAGGGTTGGCGAGCCGGATCTGGTGGCTGGTTGGAGTAAATAGAAGACCAATTTTTTGGGTTCAATGGCTTGCAGGCTTGGCTCTTCGCTTTTGGACGTTTTGGTTTGGATCCTTGTGCAGAGATCCTTTGCAGGCTGGTGTTGGGTGAACCAAGACGGCAGGAGTCAACTGCTGTTTGGTGGTCAGCGACGGGAAGTGTTGGTGGCCTGACGCAAGTTTGACGGTGGATGCTGCTGCAGAATTGGGCTGGGGGGCTGGAAACGGGCCACATGCTGGCTTGGTCTATTGGGCTTGAATACTGCCTGAAGGCCCGTTTGCTCTTTTGGGCATATTGGATCATTATTTAGTTTTTTTTTTTTCTATTTCTAATAATTCCCTTTTATTTTGGGATCTATGCTTGTTAGTTTTTAGTAAGCGTCAAGGAGTCTTAGTTATTTCACCTATTTACTATGTTGTGGTGTTAACATAGTTTATAGGCTTGCTTTTTTCAGTGAGCATAGAACTATTAAATGAGTAGACCTAATTTATGTATCGTTGTGGCACCACCACAAACTTTTTATCTACCCTATGACGGTAGAGGGAGGATATGTAATGGCTCATTCTGGCTTTCGATGAATGATATACGCCCGATTTGGGTTTGATTCAAAAAAAAAAACTCCTGATTTAATCTAGTTCTAAATATTTAATATAGTTCTCAATTCCCCCTTACTACTTAAGCTAACTTTAAAGACTTAAATAATGAGTCGTCTTTGCCTCTTTAGGTAAAATAAAATAAAAGGTTTTAAATTTTTTTTTTTTATTGGAGATTACTCCCTCTTGCTTGTTAGTTGTTAGTGTTACATCAAAATTCGTTTTATTTATATGGTTTTGATTCATTTTAATACATCTGTCATGTAATTATGAAGAGTTGAACTGAAGACTTTCCATTCAAGAAAAAAAAAAAAAAAAAGCCTTGACCCAATATACAGAATCAGGCCAAGGCTTTCACACTTACACCACCAAAAGTTTTTAATTTCCAGCTACCCAATTCAAGCGTTAAATAACAATTTTACCCTAAACCAAATTAATAAACTACATCATGCCATCGATTTATTTCTCCTCTCTCTCATACGGATACGGTCATACCTCTTCGATCTGAAACTCTCTCTCTCTCTCTCTCTCTCTCTCTCTCTCTCTCTCTCTCTCTCTCTCTCTCTCTCTCTCTCTCTCTCTCTCTCTCTCTCTCTCTCTCTCTCTCTCTCTCTCTCCCCCCCCCCACCCCTGCCCTTCCCTCTCTCCTCGTCGGAGTCGGACATACGACATCACTCGGTTGGATCTCTGTGCTCGACGATGGCCGACTCGAAGAAGGATAGCTCCAATCTAGTACTCGGAACATGGAATTTGATTGGTACTCTGTCACCTGTGAAGCCTTTTTAGAACACCACCACTGGTTTCCGGTCGCCATTTCTTGAAAATTAATTTCCATTGGGTTCCGACACCTTCAACCAAATTCTGACCCGCTCTACCATCGAGTTTCTGGATTTCTGTGATAAGGGTTGCGAGGAGGAGATGCCGATGGAGGAGGTGGAGTCTGGAAGGGACTTGAGCGCGAAAATGTTTGGGAGGTTGAGGGAGAAGAATTTAAATTTTCTAGAGAAGGTCGACCCAACCTAGGCTCAGGCTTCGGGTGCTCTGGATGTTGCAATTATTATTAATATTAGAAACTGAAGGCTCTAATTAACGTTAAAGAGAGAGTAAGACAGAGAGCAAGACACAAGAAGTATAGTGGTTTGTCTCCCACCTCAGCGGGAAACTACATCCACTTGAAATGTTGCACTATATGAGTTTGGGCCTTGCGGCCCAAAGGGATTACAAAGTATGTTGTAATGGGATGGAATTTAAGTGGGAGGAGGGGTCCCTTTTATAGGTAAGGGAACCCCTCTCTTTACATTTTCTTCAATGTGGGATGCAAAACAACTATTCTAGTCTTAGAAAGCATATTTGTGAAGGTAACTTGGCAAGGCCGGGAAGGTTGCTTCCCGGTGAGGTCTTGGCCGCTTCCGACTACCACGGAGTAGGTGCTAATGAGAGGTATCTACAATTATGTTGGCAGAGAGTCTACCTAGAGTTAATCATGCATGTGTGCCAGTTTGTGGTTAATTGGTTAAACTAAGCCCAAATATGCAAATAGCTTGGGTAACAAAACTTCTATGATGGGTACTAAATGTTTTAATTCATCACCCACTAGTTTGGGCCTTAGTCACTGTTGTACCAAAGAGAAGAATCTGAGTATAGATATAGTTGCAAATAAATTTTCCTCAAGCTTAACATTGCAAACGCAATTCAATCATTTTGAGTATCTCAAAATGGGAAAGTGCAAGGTTTGTCCTTCAGCTGTAATAAAACAATTATTGCCCCCAATAACCCCCCCCCCTCCTCCAATAAAAGATTTTGAATTTATGTAATCTCTTCATCTTCTTCTTCAATCAAAGTTTTATTTATCTAATTTTAGATAAATTATTCCCCTTCACCCTAATAAATTTTTATTGCCCCCCAATAAACCTTTATTGGAAGGCAATAAACCCCAATAAAAAGTTTTCATTGGGGGAAAATAAAAGTTTATTTGTGGGGGGGGGGGGGGGGGGGGGGGGGGTGTGTGTTAACAAACCTCTCCAGCGACCTATGAGATTTCCGACGACCTCTTTGGGGACCTTCGGCGAGGTTTCATAAACTTTTATTGCCTTTCAATAAATGTATATTTGGGGTGTACAATTTACAATCCAAAAGAACACTTCAATTTACAATCTGATGCATCATTAATTTAAGTAGCATGAAAGAAGAAACCCCAAATTGTATAGGTCAAGTTCCGACCCCATCAAATCAAGCTCAACCTCAAACTAGTCAATGTATCGATGTCTATGAGAAAGATATCCATCTATTTACTAAACATGAAGATTATCCAGGAGAATTGGCCACTGGTGCTCAAATTTGAAACAAAGCCCAATTAGTTTCATATCAAATTGAACTCCCAATCTAAATATTGACCTCTCATATACAACCAACTGTTCCCCAAGAATTACCAGAGCCCAATTATGAAACTGAAACTAAACTAAGATCATAAATATTAATATTCACAAGAGACAAATGGAAAGAACAATTGAATTTACCTTATAGATTCCTACAGAAATTGATCGGGGTTTGTTGTTGTTAGCCAAAAAGTCACCCTCAAGTATAAGGGGTACAAGTAATAGTATGGGGATTTAAGAAAGGTTGTCGAACCCACGAGGATTGGATTTCTTTCACTAGCTAGGGTGTTAACCTAAGGAGAGCTAGAATATGCAAATGTACAATCACAAACCTAAATTCACAAGGAAATCTAGGCTCATGGTGAGTATGTGCATTGTGGTGATAGTGAAATTGTTTATTGGATAGAGTAGTGAACCAAATTAAATTAAATGCTCACATATAAACTAAATTACTCTAAACTAAACTAGTAATATAATGGATGAAGTTAGGGGTGGATTGTCTACCACTAATCTCCCTTGCAAGTATTGAAATTTAAATACAAGTGATGATATTCTAATTTTCTAATTACCCTCTTTGCATCCGGATAAGACTACAAAGGCTTAAACTCCTTTATTGTTATCAATTCCAACCGGATAAGTCTAGAATTAACTACCTAAGAACAATTCATATTACCGGTTAAGTCTCAATTCATTGTTCCTAGATGCATAAAACTTTGAGTTTAGATAATCATGCAAGCAAACCAATCCTAGATCTAGGTGATTTTAACTCACAACCTTCATATGCACATAGAGGATGCTATCATGCTATCAATGCTCAGGGTTAACTACTCTCTAAACATTTTTTCAGGAGATGACAAACACTACACATTCAAAGTAGTTAAATTTGAATGAATGCATTCACTTCTTGAATTAGCATATGAAGATGAAAATCACAAATAACATTAAATGTAAATTAAAACATCAATTCATACAAGTTTGGCTAGGGCTTTCAAACCTAGCCCCAACAAAGTACTGCTCACTCATAATTACATGTACTAACTTCATAATCGAATTAAACACCAAAATATAATCTAGAGTAAAAGGGATAGAGTTGGCTTAGTAGTGTATCGGATGGTCCCCAAGCTCACGTCTTGGTGGTGATGGTGGTGGTGATTCCCTCTCCTTCTTGCTCTTGAAGATTTGATGATAAAAGATAGTGAAGCTTATATTATGTATTATGTGAATAGGTGGAGTAGATGGAGAAAATGATGATAGGAAAGAGAGTGGAGAAATGATGTAGTAGTGGTGGTATTAATGGAGGTAGAGGATAAGAAATGATGGTAGTGATGGAGGAGATAGAGTAGTATGGATAATATGAGTTTGGATTTTGGGAGGTGGAGATGGAGGTTTTGTGAAGGAGATGAAGAGAGAAAGAAGATGTAATGGATGAAGGAATTGGTCATTGAGACTGAGAGGAGATAGTGTTTATATAGGGAAGAAAAAGAAGAGTGAAATGATGAGAGGAAGAAAAATAATGAAAGTGGAGTATGGAAGTGGTTTGTAAAATATGGAAAAGATGGAGTAATGATGAAATGAAAGCAAAGCATGAACGTGCAGAAATATGAAAGTGATGATGATAAATTAAAGAGAATGGAGTAGAAAAATATATCCAAGGAAAAAGAGAAAAGCATCTAGCTTTCTTTATGTGGGTGGGAAACATGAACATGATGAATGTTGAGCTGGTTTTTGGTCACTTTCTGCCCCTTTATTCATTCAATTAATTCTCCATCAAGAGTTCAAAATGACCTCCGATTTCTTCATATCAAATGTTCCTCTATGAGTGTAGATCATCCAGGTAAAATTTCAGAGTTAAATTCACTGTGGTTGGCCCGTAAATGCTTCTGAAATACGTACAGGTCAGGTTTTCCCGTTTTCATCTTTCAGAACATTGGACTGACTGTTTGAAAGCTTTCCACTCAAAACTATCTCTGGCACTCTTCATAATAAATGATCCTTACGATGTTTAGAATGAAACTGAAAAGTTTCAACTCATTCGGATTTCGTTTGGTCAAGCGGCTAACCCTCCTTTCTTGTCTAGCTCACTTTCTCCTAGCAGGAGTAAGAAAATGTTCTAAGGTTGACTTTTTAGTGCATTTCCATTCTTTTCCATCATTTCCTAGCATGATAAGGAAAATATAGTAAATATATATAAATAAACACAAAGGTTAAGCAAAAGTACAAGATTAGGGAAATAATGAAATTGGATTAGTCAACATTAAATTTGGACTTTAGAACAAGTAATTTCCATGTTTTAGGGGACAAATATGTATATGAATTCTGATCCAACAGTTGTGCCTGGGGTGAGAGAGCTGTTGTTACAGTTTATTTGGTGAAGGAGGAGCTGTTCGACGGAAAGGAGGAGCTTGTCGGTCACGGTGGTAGGTTTCGGTGAGCGAACCTTGTCAAAGTCGGCGGAGGAGTTCATCGGTGTCAGCGGTAGGTTGCGGTGCAGAACTCGTCTATCTCGGCAATAGGTTCGAGTTCCAGGAGCTGCAAAGCTTGGGCGAGAGGGAGAGAGAGAGAGGTGATGTTTGGGGAAAAGAGGAAAAAGAATTGGGGATGTTTTGTTAGTAGAAAATTTGGCCAAAAGAAAAAAAAAACAGAGGAAAAAATCATTTGGTTGGCGCCAAATGTAATACAGTGACGTTCATGTGTTTGCCACGGGTTGTTTCCATTGTATGATTTTTTTTTTTAAAATACATATATAAATAAACTTTATGACTGCAAGACAAAAATTCGTCGCAATCGATTACAAAGTTACTACTGTAAAGATTTTCCGTGGCAAATAACAAGGTTTAATCTCTAAGGAACATTTTATGTAATAATAGGGTCACAATTGCGACAGCAACTGTTGCCGAAGTAAAAAGACGAAGCAATTGTAATTTTTTTTTAATAGTGCAGGAAGCGTAAGTTCATGATACAAGCAGAGTATGTTTCATATAAATATTACAATAGCCAAGCAACTATCTCACAAACAACTCAAAGCAAAGTCTAGTTCACACAAAAAATTAAAAAAAAATGGACATACTGAACAGACAACAACAATCACAAATAAATCTATCAAACTATGAGGCATACGAGAAGAAGAGTAAGCACCTGCAACAATCGATGTACCATAAAACTTTTAGAGAAAAAAACAAAATATGAGATTTTAAAATATTTTTATACTCCGTCTTGCCCATTACATTAAAATTCGGTCTATCAATGATTTTGGTACACTTTCATACAACAACTATTATGTCATCGTGAAGAGTCGAACTAGAAAAAGTTTAAATACAATAAAACTTATGTCTCTAAAATAAATTTTTTTATTTTTTAGAAAGATATAATTTTATTAACTTATCCATAGCCAGAAGGCACACGTACATCATATGTTGTCCTGCACCAAATAAAACCTAGATGGTCTAAGCTACCAAGCACATAACAGGTAACCTTCACTGTGAACAAAGTAAGCACAATATTTAGACCTAGCCATATGAAGGCAAATCCAACACTACCTAAATCCTTGCTAGAGTAACCCTAATCACCTAGAGACCTCAATTGGTGTACAATTAGAGAAACTAAACTTAAATAGCAACAGACTTGAAGCTTTAAATGCTAGGTACCAAAGAAAGAAAGCATAGAGCTTTCCTTTGCCCTTATCCTTAGGGCTAACCTCCTGGGTCCGAAATCCAAATTCCTAGAGAAGTGAAGCCCAACATATATATGATCCCTAACTTGGGCCTAGCAGCAGTCCAACTCCTTAGCCAGGTTTAATCTGGGCACCCAGCACACCAACTCACGGCTTCCAAATGGCTGCCATCGACCACTGCCCAACACTAGTGTCGTCTGCCCGAGACACAACCACCGCCAACTGGCTCCCTAGAATAGCAAATCATTCTAGAAATTGACAAGGCAAACCAGCGACGTCAGCGCCTTCTGCATCAAGGTTGTCTCAATTCAGCACAGCCACCATAGCCACCGGAGTTCTCCAACCCAGAAGCTAACTGGATTCCACGCCACCACCCCTGGATCCAACAAAATTCTTGGAGCAATTATACTGAACAAGACCGGCATCCACATCTCGGCAAGAACAACACCGAAATCAGATGGAAGGAGAGAAAGGAAGGGGTTGCTTTTGCCTCAGAAAGTCAAACATCTCAAAGGACAAGGAAGCCGCGAGGCCTCCTCCTGTGCACTACCAATGAAGGCAAGCAAATTTGCCTGCAATGATGGAGAGTAGGGAAGCGGCGACCATGGTCGTGCTTGGTTGGCTCGACACTCTGCATTGCGCCGCTAGATGTCACTAAAATAAATAGTCATGTATTCATCGTGAAAAGTACGGATCTAGTACTTTTTTCATTTTGAATTTTTGAGTTTTTTAATTAAAATTTGATTTATCAAACTTAAATTACATGAGAAAATTAGACAACCAGCGAATAGAAACTCGCCAAGTGTACAAGCTTTAGAAAAATGCAAGAAAGTTTCAGGGGCATTTGTGGTATTGGCTGTTACTCTCAAAAACAGAGTGCTAGTTTCTCCCATAACCATTTCATTCAATGAACCCTCCCGACCTCTCATGGTTTCAGAACCAGCAGCAACTAAAACCCCAACTCTTGTATTGAAATATTACAGCACAATGTCACTGGAAATCTCAGACGCCTCCTCTCCTGAAGAGGTTGCCTGTCAAATCATTACACAAATCCAGAGCAGTATGCAAATCATGGCACAGCAAAACCATCCAATCCAACAACCAAAACGACGACGCTCACCTCCTCCTATCCAACGTGGGAAGCATGCATGCAGCAAATTTCCTTAGGTACGGGTCTTTGTTCGAATGATTGCAACTTTGATTTTATGTGTACACGAGAAATGTTACTATTACAACAACTTCGAGTTTGGGTTTAAGATTGTTGACCTCTTAGCATCCCACATACAACTAAGCTTTGCTTATAAACTCAAGAGAGTGCAACTTTTCCATCTTTCTCAGACATGTTGAGATGTTCAATTACCGAGATCGAGTTGTCCTTGGAACAGGCTAATATAAACTTGCCACTTTCTGGTATTTGGTATTTTGGCTAGTCAAGTCAGTTCGAGACAATTTGAGGAACGGAGGAACGTCAAGTTTCAACAATTGCATTTGAAATGTGCTCGAGAATACTCAACTTAGAACATTACCATCGATACATGAAGGTAAACCTCATATATCTCAAATAACCGAAGAACTATAAGGACTAAATATAGTTTTGAATTGCATTTGTTAAGCTGATTATGAGTTTGTAATAGGGGTATTTCACTACCTTCTTACCTTCTTATACTTGCAAGCATGAGTTACAAACCTTACTTGGAACGTAATTAATGGTAACTTATTAAGAAACATGGTGTTAATTAACAAATAATAGCTTGCTTATTTTTCTTCTTCTTTTTTGAAGGAGGATCAGTGCAGCTGCCCTCAAACCTTGATTAATGAAATCATAAAATACAAGGCTGTGAGTTCCTTACTTTGTCAAATGGTCGCTAATGCCTAGTGGCAAGGTGAAACTAAATGTCATCAGATATAACCTCCGGCAGCAACATAAAAAGAAAGTTGTGCTTATGGTAATTATGCTACGTTCTAATCGGGTTACATATGATTTATTTTTCAATTATGTCACCGCTATGTCAAAGCAAATAGAGTAGTCAGTAAAGTATTCTTTGCTAGTTGGTGCCTGATTGAATACATTTATTTGGTGGAGTGTTATTATTTTAAGACGTTTTCTATATGCTTATTGTAATAAGGGGTTTAGGCTCAATGTCTCCCCTTGTATTCGACGGTTTCATTAATCAAGAGTACTTGAAGGCAGCCACACCAACTCTTCATTCCAAAAAAAAAAAAATATAACAATAGATAATGCCAAATATATATATGTATTGATGAATAGGTCATGTAAACCAACTGAAATTGCTCAATTACTAAATTAAGCTCATAACCGTTTGCTTATATTTACCACCCCTGAGTTTATATGTATAGCTACTTATTGTTGATCTAAAATCAGAGTTCTATAGTACATTTTTAATTAACTTCAATTTCCAAAATATACTCAATTGTAAGTATTTATAGATTGTAGTATGCACTTGAATAACCCTCAAGTTGATGAGCGGCAGATGCTGCAATGCCAAATGAAATCCGAACTCTTCTTCGATACTTGATCAACGAAGTAAATACTATGCATGCAAAATTGCAAAGAAAAGCACAGCAGGGGGTGGAAATTTTTGAGAAAAATTTTAGGAAGAGACTCCTTTAGAAAAAATCTCCTCGATGGTAGTTTAAGTGAGAAGGGATCTCCTTGAGCGAGATTCAAGTAAGGAGATATCTATTTTAAAGTGATTCAAGTGAGAAAGGATCTATTCGAGGGAATTCAAGTGAGGTGAAATTTCCTCTAGGATCCTAGTGAGAAATGATCTCTTTGAGGAGATTCAAATGAGGAGAAATCTCCTAAAAAAAAGAACTTGGTGAGGAGGGATCTACTCGAGGGTGATTCAAGTGAGAAGAATTTCCCCAAGAATGATACAAGTGGGTTGAGCATTGTGCGAAAAACAACGCCCCAAGAGGGCCTGATCATGCCATAATAAGTTGGGAGCATTCCTTAACTAAGAAGCAAACCATAAATAAAATCCCAAAGCATTCCTTAAGTTGAAATAGTAACTTTTGTAGAGGTAATAAAAAAATTTAAAAAAATCCTTCTCTTGTGTCCTTATTGGTAATTTAACATGTGTTAACAAATTCAACTATCACTATGAAAAAAGTAAGGACCAAATGACAATTGGATGGTTCTAGTTTGACCTTCAAATTCGATATTTGGATCTTTCTTATTTATTAAACCTCCAATTCACTTTTTTGAATACGTAAAAAGCTAAATGCACCTCCTTAATTTGACCAAAACACCCTTGAACAATTAAATCTGTATCTTCAACGTTGTTGTTGTTGTTTTTTTGTTTCGAGCTCCCTGCAAGGAAGCGAGAGAGGCCCAAGGGTCGATGGATTCTCGCCCAAGAAAGAAAGTGAGTTTGGCACAAAATAATCTATTAATCATCGATATAAATAATCCATCTCATGAGAATATTCAGGATTATGATTATGTCCAAGAGACATCATTGGGGGATGCTCTAATGTCAGAACCAATTCCAGAGAATAGAGAGATCTCCATGAATTACACTAATGTACATGAGACGATGAATAGAAACTCTATTTCTATTGATGATGCCTTTGCATATTCTGTTGCAAAAGGAATTATTAAGTATAATGATATCGAACCTCGCTCAGTTGAAGAATGTCAACAAAAAAGGGATTAGCCTAAATGGAAAGATGCAATCCAGGCTGAATTAGATTCACTAGCAAAGACATAAGTATTTGGACGTATAACACAGACATCCCCAAGTGTAAAGCCTGTTGGCCATAAATGGATCTTTGTTAGAAAACGTAATGAGAAAAATGAGGTTGTTAGATACAAAGCCCGCCTTGTGGCTCAACGTTTCTCACAATGCCCTAGAATCGACTACAAGGAGACATAGTTTCTATAATGGACGTCATAACGTTCCGCTACCTTGTCAGTTTGGTAGTTTCTGAAAAACTTGACATGCAGCTTATAGATGTGGTTACAGCATATCTCTATGGGGATCTAGATTCAAAGATATATATGTAGGTTCCTGATAGACTTCAATTACTCAAATCAAGTGGCTATAAACCACAGAGCGCGTTTTATATAAGATTAAAACGCTCACTATATGGATTAAAACAATCCGAACGGATGTGGTATAACTGTCTAAGTGACTACTTGATTGGGAATGGATATATTAACAACGAAATATGCCCATGCATGTTCATTAAAAGACAAGTTTCGGATCTGCAATTGTAGCAGTTTATGTGGATGATATGAACCTAATTGGAACTCTAGATGAGTTAAAAGAAACTGTTAAGTACTTAAAATCAGAATTTGAGATGAAAGATCTTGGAAAAACACGGTTTTATCTCGGACTAGAACTCGAGCACCGTAGTGATGGGTTTTTGATCCATCAGTCAGCATATACTCAGGAATTACTAAGGCACTTTAATGAATATAAAGTAAAGCCTGTGAGTACTCCCATGATTGGCTGTAGTCTTGAGCCTAGAAAATATCCATTCCTTCTAAAGGATGAGGACAAAGAATTATTGGAGGCCGAAGTGCCCTATCTAAGTGTAATAGGCTCATTATTGTACATAGCTCAATGCACATGACCAGACATCTCATTTGCAGTAAATTTGTTAGTTAGACATATGTGCCAACACGCTGTCATTGGATTGGTGTAAAGAGAATCTTTCGATACTTAACAGGTACAATTGATATGACTTGTTTTTTCCCTACAGAAAGAAAAGGATTGACGGAAGAATGAGATCGGACCTCATTAGCCAAAATGGCGCCGTCCAAATTATGGCCGCCGGCCACCCTCCTCCCTTCCATCAAAACGACAGTGATGTTTTGATGGGTTTTGTTGATGCAGGGTACCTCTCTGACCCGCATAAAGGTCGCTCCAAAACTGGTTATGGCTTTACCATGGGAAGCACCGTGATATCTTAGAGGTCTATAAAATAGACCCTTGTTGTTACTTCCTCGAATCATGCAGAGATTATTGCTCTATATGAAGCTGTGCTTAAATGCATATGGCTAAGGTCTGTAATTAGACATATTTGAGGAACTTGTGGTTTGAAGTCTACCACAGATGAACCTACTTGCATTTATGATGATAATGCAGCTTGTATTGAACAAATGAAGTTATGTTTCATCAAGGGCGACAACACCAAGCATATATCGCCTAAGTTCTTTTATAATCAACAACAACAATCACTCCTAAAGATTGAAGTGAATCAAATCCGATCAGAGGATAATGTGGTGGACCTATTTACTAAGTCGTTACCTAAATCCACCTTCGAGAAACATGTGAAAAGCATCGGATTGAGAAAGTTATCCGAACTCCTATGTTTGTAGTAATCAGGGGGAGATGTTGACATCAGGGGGAGGTATGATGTCTACATGTTTGATCTCGAAGAATGAAGGGCGTGTTGCACTCTTTTTCTCGAGGTTTTTTTTTTTTTTTTCCACAGGGTTTTTATTACTCGAGTAAGGTTTTTAACGAGGCAACATTCAAAGCGTCATCACTAAGTTTGAGCGGCACAAGGGGGAGTGTTGAAGAATGTTGACTTTAGTATGCCTTGTCAAACTAGGATTAGTTCTATAGTTGTAATAGAGAGATTTTCAACTCCAAGTTAGAATAGGAATCCTTGTACTCCAAGACTACGTACTTTGTAATCCTTATATGTAGGGCTCCTATTATCAATGAATACACACAACTATTCTACTAATTCTATCTACAATCTCTATACATTCCAATTTCCTTAAACAACATAAGGGTATTGTTGGAAAAGTTGTTGGGTGTAGTTAGAGATTTTATAGTTTTGCTGGGTATAAAAAATTTGTTGGGTACATTTAGAAATACTCTTTAATAAAGTCAGTTGCTTTTTGTAACTCAAGCAAAACCATGAAGTCAATTTTCTTTAGGGGTTTTATGTTAATACTCATGAAATATCATGGTCCAATTAGATGGAATTTTCCGGTTTGATAGAGTTTCTAGATACTTGATAGTAGAGTTTCTACATCGTGATAGTAGAATCTGGGATGGTTTCGTCAATACAAATGCTATCCATAAGCCAAAAGGACCCAACCCTTAACCAAATTTTATGCCCATACCTCCGGGCTACAATGGATAGTGACCAATCCTGAGTGTAATGATATAGCCCCGCCACCAACATTAAGATGAACCGCTTCATCCTCTTTGACACCGTGTTCCAAAACAACCAAAACACGTGCAAGAATGATTCACCATCACATTGATAACTAGAAAGCACTGGCAATAGAACACATAGTCCTCGGGGAAAATGCCATAAATATGGCACAACAATACGAACAAGACACCAGATCAATGGCATCGACACTCCACTAAAATACCCAAACCCTCGTTCAAGGGAGGAGTGACTTATTAATCCTAACCACGAACTAAAGAATAAAACCCTAAAAAAACAAATAAATAAACTGCCACAATTAATCAACTTTCCTTCTCCATAAAATCGACTCAAGATTCACAGAAACAGCCACAATACAGTTGGGATTGAGGTTGGTAAACTCGACCCCACTTAATTAACTTAATAGTTAAAAGTGTCAAAATTTGGAGTTACTGGAGAGTTGGGACAGGAAAAAAATGGGACAAGTATCCGTTTTTCTATTTCAATTTATTTGAACATAAATTGGTAATCATTAAAGACCTATTAACTAGAAAACCATTAGAAAAAGGTTTGCGCGTGGCCACTTTCTTTACTAAATTAAATATTACTTGCGACTGATTAGTTGATACAAAGTGATTTTTTTTTTTTTTGGGTACATTGGGGGCTAAAGGCTCAGAAAGAAAAGCAAAAATGAGCCTAGCTCAGACTGCTAGAAAACATTCTAGGGTGAGCTACTGCAGCAATGTCATCAAGTAAGGTAATGATAACCATAGCAGGTCTTTGGAGAAGACAAATTGCTGAAGAATTAGAGACACTGGCCTTGACAAGAATGTCAGCTACCATATTTCTCTTTATGAACATGTTGGACTTGAGAGTAATTGAAATATTGCAGAAACTGTTTGCAATTAATCAAGATGCATGGTTCCCAAAGGGTGATAATCAATGTCATCTTGCTTTAGAAGGTTCACCAAAACAATAGAATAAGACTCAATTTCCAAATGCATGATTGATAGGTCCAAGGCAAGCTTCATCCCATAAAACAAGCCCCAGGCTTCAGCTTGCAAAACTTCTCCAAACCCAATATTGCACATGAAGCCACTAATCCAGTTACCAGAGGAGTCTCTAATGAGACCACCAACACCAATGCTTCCATCTCCAGATTTTGACCCATCAACATTAAGTTTAAAATGACCAGGTATAGGTTTCACTATGCCAAAAAGGCCTTCAGACGATAGAACTGTTCTGTCGTCTGAACGAATCAAAATGTGTCGTCTAGTACGGTGTCGTGTCTTGGGGGTATCAGACGACAGAAGTGTTATGTCGTCTGATTTTTCAGACGACATAAAAAAATAAAAGTCATGTGTTGTCTGATGAGTTTTGCATTTTGGGAACATTGTGATCTGTCATACAACAACAATTAAATGTTGTGCCAATTGACTTTAAACGACAATTATCTGTGGTCGTAAATCTCATCAGAGGACAATTAAGTGTCGTTCTAGGGTAGGTTTATATGACATTTAAGTGTTGTGTGAAAGGTTTTGAAATTATACGTATGTGATGTTGGGAAATGGTTTAGACAATATATATCATATTCTTTCTGTTATGTCAGTCTCATTACAACGACAATTTACTGTCGTCTGAGGTTACTTAAGACGACAAATATTTGTGATCTGAATATAAAAAAGACCACTAATAGTACGTGTTTTATATTGTTTGTGATCAAGTCCAACCACACTTATTTGTTGTTATTATATGCTTCAGCCAACAATTCCATCTAACTTATGTTATTGTTTTGCCATTTATACTACAATTTTCTGTCGTCCCAAAGCCACAAAGACAATAGACTTCTAATTGGTTTTTGTGTTGCTTTTGTGCAGCTGCAACCACACATTAGTGTGCTTTTGTTGTAGCTTGCAATTTGAGATAACACATAGTAGTAGTCCTTTGTTACAATTGGTATGCATGCATTTTGGAAATTAAAATTGCCCATTCATGAAACCATAAAATCCACATCCAAAATCATTCATTGCAATTTCCATTAATCCACAATTGTCTCATGTACACAAACCTAATCATGAGCATCAGTTCAAAATGGCCCATATATACTAATCTGGAAGTCCAAATGCTTAATAAAGGAAGAACTTCTACTAGACACAAGTCAATAAAGGAACTAGCTAGTTGTACTGCTATACCAGTTTCACGATCTGATCATGAATGGAATCACCCGAATCATAGAAGTGGTCATAGAAAACGGAAGGTATTCCGGGGTGCGTGAGCATATATGCATAACCCTGCAGATAATACCAATATGCTTTACCAGGACTCAAATACCAAACTTGATGCCAACCCATAACATATACTGCTGAGAATTCCAAACCTTAGCAGCAAAAACATAAACTTGATTGCAGAAAGTGAGACAAACATAGTAATAGCAAAAGCCAATATCAAAATGAAGCTAAAGACTCAATATTTACATAAAAATGTGGGAAAAAATGAAAAGGTTTATTGAGACCAATAATCCTAAACCAAATAATCGAATTCTTCCATATCTAATTCTTCTTCCATATCTAATTCTAGTAGACTAAGAAATTAATTTGGTGCTAGTAGGTATAGTAATCTAGTATATGTGCTTACTTTAGAGTTTGTCTCAGAGCTGAAATAGGGTCATGGTGATGACTACCCCATAATTTAGAGGAAACAAAAATGTCCTCTCTTTTTATAGTCCCATCTTGAAACGTACGTCTCTGTTAAAGTGTTTATAAGGGCAGCCTCATAACCATATATCTTGACTGTACCAAAGTGCATGTAGCCCATCTGCATTGTACAAATCAATTATTTCAGAAATTTGTAGGTAATATTGAAAATCACATTGATCCGAGTTTTCATCAATTTCATCGACGACTTACCAGCACATGTAAAAATTACAAGATCAATTACCTACAAATAGAGAGAACAAAGCAGCAACAAGTTGCAAGGAACTTAATTTCTCTTTACCTTCTTATTTCTATTCTAAGAAAGATTAAGAATTAATATAATTGCTTTTCCAGCTAGCTACCTACTTGCAGATAGTTTAAGAGAGAAGGAAAAAGAAGCAATTAATAGAGACGTTTGGCAGCAATCCACACCATTGCAGGTATTATGGCTGCTACTGTTTTTACGTTGGACATTACCAGAAAGTAATCAACACCATTGCAGGTATTTAAATTTTCTGACATCCAAAATATAAGAGAACGTTAATTACAGGTATTTACCTGAGCAGCCAAACAGAGCATCAAGGAGACGGTCCTTGGAAATCTACCTACAAATAGAGAGAACAGAGCAGCAAGAAGTTGCAAGGAACTTAATTTATCTTTACCTTCTTATTTATATTCCAAACATGCTAAAACTTTTGTTCAAATATCCTAAGCTATAGTACCAAACCCAAACTTCAGATTATACAAATCTCTCAGCATGATCTAACAAATTTGAGCCAGCTTAGCCCCTGCCCTCCCCTTCCCAAGCCTTAGGCTTCCTTTGTACCCAAAACAAGAAAAAAAAGACAAAGACAAAACACACCAACAGCAAAGAAGACAGCAGCAAATGCTGCAAATCTCGACTAAAGTCACTACAAATCAAAACCATCTCAAACCTGCATCCAGAAACCCAAATTCAAACAGCACCAAAGAATCAAAAATCGAAGAAATCAAAGAATCAGAAACTGCAAATCCCGACACAATATATGTATCCTCTCCAACCTCCAAAGAATCAGAAATCAAAGAAATACTCAAATCCCTAACTGATCTACTTAAGCTTCCAAACAATCAGATTCAAAGAGGCTATGGGCTGCCCTATATTCCACTCTAGCTCTACAGCCCATAGCCTCTTTGAAACTCTTCAAAAACTTCACCCTATTCTCATATATAATTCCAGAAACTCAAATTCAAATAGCATAATGCCTACATAATTAGTAGAAAACAAAATCACATATACTTAATTCATAGCTCTAGAAAAAGTAACGAAACAGATGCGGACTGCACGAGGAATCAAAAGAAACTATCTAACAACAAGAACTCAATCAAAATGGCCGTCCAACATTTTAAAAACCAAACAACAAAGACCAATTTCAAAACAGAAGATGAAGGGAAAATACAAGTAGTTTGGAATCTATATGGATCCAATTGCCAAGCCCCGTCCCAATTAACTCTTTACATTCTTCAAAATTTGAACGAAAGAAACAAATTCAGGAGCTCAAATAAGATCAAACCAACAATCAAACAGATCGAATACAAGTAAATGACACTATAAAACTCCACACACTTGCTTTGAGTTTTCTAGCATTCTTGCAGAAACTTATAACAGTTGCCTTTGAGTTGCTACTAGGATCTCTACTAATTCTCTTTAGAAGAGTCCTAACCCTTTGGTCAATACTAGAAAATCAGCCTCAGCCTTGGCTTGGTAGGTTTTCTGTAAAGCTACATAGTGCCTGCAAGAAAGTAGATAAAGCACAAAAGAGAAACATGAAATTCTGGGGATGTCGACTAACTCAGTTGAAGATGTTATATCTGGTATTGATCCCTTGAGGGGTGCCTCACCACCACCTTCATTTGCTAGGAATTCCTGTAAAGTGAAAATTTCTGATTATACAACTTAATAAATGAATAGTGGTATGGATTGTATAGAATTTGACTAGCTAAATACAAGCATTTGATTACTTGATAAAAATATATATATATATATATAAAGTAACTTTTGCAACCTTCATGCATCCAAAGAAAACGGCAGAAATCTAAGAGCCTTATTAAAGCTAAGACTTCTAGTCAGATTACTCAGGTGTTCCCTCCCTACATGGACCACTCAATTAGACAACATGCTTCAACTCTGAGCATTTATTTCTGTATTTACAATGATCATGTCGGAAAACTGAGGACTAGAGCTAAAAACTCTGTTTGCAAAAAATATGAGTTAAGCCATTAACACTAGGTTTTACTCTTTTTTTTCTTTTTTTTTTTTAATCAATGAATCAAAGTTAAACTGCCTTACACTCACAACTAAGAACACTGAACCATTTTGAAACTATAGTTTAGGGTTATCAATCAATTCAGAACTTATCATAAGGAAATCAGTTGGAGATTAAGGAAATCAATTCAGAACTTATCATAAGGAAATCAGAGACTCTAGAAGATGTTATAAATGTTATGTGATAAAAAACACTCTCACCAAGATAAACAGATCTAATTTATGCACACTATATCCAGTTGTCGCAAATTCAATCTTGGTTTCACAAATCTTCAATGCCGCCACCATGACCCAAAAGTCTGATTAACCGGAATGAACTTCAGAACGGCTATCACTAATTATTTGTTGCAACTCTGGACCTGAGACATAAAGTAAGAAAAATCAACCACCTGCTCAATGGGGATTGATATTCACGCATGAGTATTTGAGGCTGAAACACTAGTTATGACGGAAAACTCCAAAGAAGTGTGTGCAAAACCATAAAGCCAATACCAACCCCAATGGAGTGAGAGTGTAAGCAATAATTGACAAAGCGTGACACCGACATTGCATCTATGCAGGTGCAGTAATTGAGTGCAGTTTGTAGCTTAGTTAAGCAAATACTAATTTTAGAATTTTTCCTGACATGAAGAAACAATGTCATTTCAATATTAGTGACAACTATATCCTATCTTGAAAATTTCCATTCGCAACAGCCTCTTCAACTAAAAACGTTCTCACAATTCCAACCAATACTTGAATAACATGTACTCACTAATTCCTCAAGGAGTAAAGACTTCAAAGGAGTTCTCAATGCTTCACTGTAGTTATCTAGATCATCTGCAGTCATCCTAGTTTTGATAAGCTCCTTATAAATTCAAGAACATAGGAAGAAAAATCACGATGCTGAACAGCAATAAAACGATTGCTCAACATAGTAATTAATATACAAATCAAGAAGGTAAACCTTGAACTCTTTTTTCTTTTCCCTAGTTGTTGGAAGTACACCACTGGGACTTTTTATCAGAAATGCGAAAGAGACTGACATTGATAATGTCTCAGATAAGAACATGAAAATAGCACTCTGTACCTTCTAAGCTCAGGCCATGGATTATTCAAACGAAGGTCATCCATAAAATGTTCAGGCTTGGACTCAATCACATTATGTTTCTGCGCACCCAGAAAACCATAGAGAAAATGGAGGACATGCCCATTTCATTTTCTTCTCTTTTATTTTGTCTTCAATATCCCAGCAACCAAAGCTAGCAAGAAAAGCATCAAAAACCCAATAAAAACCAAATCGAACGAAAACCCATATTCTCTCCTGGAATCCCACTAGCACTACAATTCCAAGCATAAAGCTACCAAAGTGAATAAACAATTGTATGAAATTTGACCAGAAACTTAAGATAATTTAGCAGCCTATTAACGCCACTGACCACTAAGCTCTCAACCTATGTACTCAGCTAACACACAGACTTGCCAATCCAATATCATCAAAGTAAAATTAAAAATTTCACCCAAAGCCCATTATAGAAGCATAACTGTGTCCAGCAATTTGTTCTAAAAGCAAACAAATGATGCAATATGAGTAGAAAACAGCTTGTACAATAAAAGAAAGAAAAGCATCCTAGTGTAAACATACCTTTTGAAAGTGGCCCTGTTGATTTGTGTTATCGACAAGATGAGCAGCCTTGCCAAAATAGGTATGAACACTAGTGGCAATCACCACAGCTTCAATCTCTCCTTGTTTTCATGTAGAACCCAAATACACAATGTCACCAGGGCCTTTGGTCACAGGAAGTGACTCACCGACAAGTGTAGACTGCAAAGACCAAATGCAAAAAATGAGACTAGAATCTAAATAGCTCCATTCAATCATATAATCTTGCGAAAATGTGATTGTTAAATCACCTGATCAATTTCAGTGGATCACCATTGAGGAGACGAGCATGTGCTGGAATAATATCCCCAAACTTAATGTTGATTATATGATTTATATCAGCAGGAACAAGAACGGAAGCATCCTCCTCAATCCACCTCCCAATCTGATACACGCACAAATTCAGAGAACTCAAGCCACCAAAGAACTAGGATATATTATTAACAATTTCATTAGCTTTAACAATTTCAATTTGGGTTTTATCAATTAGGAGATGAATTGGGTTTTAGAATACCTCTTTCGGTGGAGTGACCGGAGTGAATAACCCAACAATTTTGAACTGATACAAGACATATAATCATGAATCTTACAAAGTTACAAACTGCAATTGAAGAAGAAATCAACATTAAATGGAACTCAAGTTATCATACCCATTTCTAACTACCCAATCAGTATCATTAGTTCATTACCTTAATTAACATCAACATCAACATCAAAACTCAAATGGAAATCGACATCAACATCAAGATCAGATCAGTTAATCAGTAACATTATCTTTGTTAAAAACTTAAAATTACCATCAAGATCAAAATATCAAATGGAAATCGTCAAATCAAACCCATTTCAACTTTACCCATTCAAAATATAATTTCCCATCATAATTTCCCAACAAGATCAAATGGAAATCAAAGTATCGAACCCAATTTTACAGATTAGAAATTTAGAATTCAGAAACTCAGATGAGAAGGGGAGGAGGAGCGGAGCTCGGAGATTGCAGAGGTGGACAGGCGGAGACGGGTTGCTGGTTGTAGCCTTGCAGGTTGCTGTGTTCGGTGTTCCATCTTCCTTGTTCAGGTCGGGACTCGGGAGTGCTCCAATTCTCCAACTGAGTTCAGCGGTGGGGCTTGAGTCCTACCCAGTCCGGGCTGAATCCGCCCCTGCTCTGTGATTTAGTTCTTGGGAAGTGAAAGACTTGTTGTGATGGACAGGTCCCCATCCCCAAATAGAAGAAAAACCTAATCGAAACTAAGAACAAGAGGGAGAGACTAAGAAGAATCGAGAGAGCGTGAAGACAAAGGAGAGGGTGAGAATCAAGATCTGAGAGAGTTGAGTGAGAAGGAGAGAGGCTGGTTTTTGAGGTTTTCAGTTTTGCGAGTTCTAGGTACAACTAAGAGAGCTGATCGAGTGAGAATTCGAAGGAGAGAAAATGACTTGTATCAAAAAGCACAAGTCAAAATTTTAAAACAAGCTCTACACTCAGACGACATTTAAATGTTGTCTGAATGTCACAACATTTTCTAGTCAACTAGAGCTTGGTTATTTGAGAGGGAAAAGTATTTGATCAAATTTTGGATATCCCTCCAAATTTGAGATAGGAAATCATCATCTATTACAACAACAAATATGTGTTGTCTGAATGCTGGCCATTTTTCCAAATTGAACGGGTATGGTTTTAGCCTATATTCAGACAACATAAAAAAAAATTATGTCGTCTGAAAAACTCAGACGACAGAAAACGAAACTTGTGTCGTCTGAAGTGTGTCGTCTGAAGGCCTTTTTGGCATAGTGTTTGTTCCAAGATAGCAACCTCACTTAAACACTTCTATAGAGATTAGAGAATAGACTTTTGACTTGCTTTAAACCATTCATAGGCATATCCAAGGATCAGATCAGATAATAGACTTTTGACGTGCTTTAAACCATTCATAGGCATATCCAAGGATCAGATCAGGAAAGTTCAAAGGAATACAAAAATTTCCTTGATACAAAGTGATAGCAAAGGTTTGTTCCAAGACAGCAACTCCACTTGAACACTTCCAGAGATAATAGATTTTTGACTTACTTTAAACCATTCATAGGCATATCCAAGGATCAGATCAGGAAAGTTCGAAGGAATACAAAAACTTGGTTCAAAAATTTCCTTGATACAAAGTGATAGCATAGGTTTGTTCCAAGATAGCAACTCCACTTGAACACTACCAGAGAGAACAGATTTTTGACTTACTTTAAACCATTCATAGGCATATCCAAGGATCACATCAGGAAAGTTAAAAGGAATACAAAAACTTGGTTCAAAAATTCCCTTGATACAAAGTGATATTAGCTGTCGGTTAATTAGGAATTTCTGCTCTTACTGTCTAAAGAGTTCAAAAGGTTAAAACAGGAAACACGGGGCACTCATAGGTGGAGTTTCTATATATTGCATTCAAAAGAAAACTACAGGTCGATCAAATGGACAGACTTGCTAAATGAATTTCCCAAAGTCTCTTCAAAACTATTCAGAGAACTTACAGAATCAACCTCTTGCTTCAAAATTGATCCGCTCCTGGTGTAGATTCCTCCTTCTGTGCAGCTTTATTGGATCGAGCACAACATCATGAAAGCAGTTCAGAAGACTCCTCTGCGTCTCCTTCTCCTTCATATATTCTTGCTCTTTTTGCTTCCATTGGAAGCCACGTCATCACAAAGAATACAAGCTGAAGCTCTCCTAAAATGGAAGAACAGCTTTACGTCTTCCTCACCTTCTTTGAATTCATGGTCGCTCATAAACCTAAACAACCTGTGCAACTGGTCTGCCATTGTCTGCAACGACAATACCAAAATAGTTTCCGAAATTCACCTTGCAAACTTCAACATCACCGCAGCACTAACACAGTTCAACTTCAACAAGTTTTTCGATCTTACCCATTTCAACGTCAGTGGCAACAATTTCTCAGGGCCGATACCATCTGCCATTGGCAACCTCACCAAGCTCACAACCTTGGATTTGGGAAACAATACCTTGGAACGAGAAGTGCCTGCGGAAATGGGCAAGTTAACGGAGCTTCATTTTCTAAGTCTCAATAACAACTATCTCAATGGTACCATTCCCTATCAGCTGGACAATCTCAAAAAGGTACAACATTTGCTTCTTGGAGGTAACCATTTAGACACTCCTAACTGGTCTAAATTTTCAGGCTTTCCTTTGTTGAGGTACCTTGATCTTTATGGGAACAATTTAGATTCAGAGTTCCCAGAATTTATATCTGAATGTAGGAACTTGACCTTCCTGGATTTGTCTGGAAATGTTTTGACTGGCCAAATACCAAAATTGGTAGTTACCAACTTGGTCAAGCTTGAATCTCTCAATCTCACCGATAACCGATTCCAAGGGCCATTCCCATATAACTTTCCCAACATTAAGCACCTTTATTTGGAATCGAACAACTTTAGTGGTCCAATTCCTGAAGACATTGGTTTGATATCTGGTCTTCAATTTATTAGCCTTTATAACAATTCCCTTGAAGGCAAAATCCCATCCTCTGTAGGCCAACTCAGGGAGCTTCAGCACCTAGACCTTGGAAGGAATTCCTTGAACTCTTCAATCCCTTCTGAGCTTGGTCTTTGTACCAACCTAACTCATTTGTCCTTGGCTGTGAATAAACTCAGTGGGAAAATTCCAGCAGAAATTGGCCTGTTGACAGAACTTGATCTCCTCTGGCTCAGCGAAAACAATTTCTCTGGATCAATTCCCTCAGAGATAGGAAACTTGAAAGTTTTGAGAGAGTTGGACCTTGGGGAAAACCAGCTCTCAGGGCCGATTCCTATGAAATTCTGGAACCTCACAAATCTTCAGAAGCTTTCTTTAGGAAACAATAGCTTCAATGGGAATATTCCAGTAGAAATTGGCCTGTTGACAGAACTTGATCTCCTCTGGCTCAGCGAAAACAATTTCTCTGGATCAATTCCCTCAGAGATAGGAAACTTGAAAGTTTTGAGAGAGTTGGACCTTGGGGAAAACCAGCTCTCAGGGCCGATTCCTATGAAATTCTGGAACCTCACAAATCTTCAGAAGCTTTCTTTAGGAAACAATAGCTTCAATGGGAATATTCCAGCAGAAATTGGCCTGTTGACAAAACTTGATCTCCTCTGGCTGTACGAAAACAATTTCTTTGGATCAATTCCCTCACAGATAGGAAACTTGAAAGTTTTGAGAGAGTTGAACCTTGGGGAAAACCAGTTCTCAGGCCCGATTCCTATGAAATTCTGGAACCTCACAAATCTTCAGAAGCTTTCTTTAGGAAACAATAGCTTCAATGGGAATATTCCAGCAGAAATTGGCCTGTTGACAAAACTTGATCTCCTCTGGCTGTACGAAAACAATTTCTTTGGATCAATTCCCTCACAGATAGGAAACTTGAAAGTTTTGAGAGAGTTGAACCTTGGGGAAAACCTGCTCTCAGGGCCGATTCCTATGAAATTCTGGAACCTCACAAATCTTCAGATCCTTTATATGGATGACAATAGCTTCAATGGGAATATTCCACCAGAAATTGGCCTGTTGACAAAACTTGATTTCCTCTGGCTGGGCGGAAACAATTTCTCTGGATCAATTTCCTCAGAGATGGGAAACTTGAAAGTTTTGAGAGAGTTGGAGCTTGGGGAAAACCAGCTCTCAGGGCCGATTCCTATGAAATTCTGGAACCTCACAAATCTTCAATACATGGGCCTTTCCGAGAACAACCTCTCCGGCCCAATCCCCCCAGAGATTGGAAACATGAGTTCCATGGTTAACTTTGATATCAGCACAAACCAACTTGAAGGGGAGTTGCCAAAAACTATTTCTCACCTCAGAAAACTAGAGCGGTTTTCCGTTTTCACTAATAGGTTTTGGGGGACCATTCCCAGTGATTTCGGGAAGTATAGTCCTAACTTGAGATTTGTTAGCTTCTCGAATAACAGCTTCTCTGGAGAATTACCGCCAGACTTGTGTAGTGGATTTGCTTTGCAGCAATTCTCAGTGACCAGCAACAAGTTCACAGGGCCATTACCGGAGTGCTTGAGGAATTGTTCTGCATTAATAAGAATCAGACTTGAGGAGAACCAATTCACCGGGGAGATTACCAATGCATTTGGTGTTCATCCCAGCCTCAAAGTAATCTATCTTAGTCACAACAAGTTTGTTGGTCAACTCTCACCACGATGGGGAGAATGCAAAAACATCACGGATATGCAAATGGACGGAAATAGACTTTCTGGTCAAATTCCACCTGAGCTTGGGCAGTTAAGACAATTGCAGAAGATAAACCTAGGCTCTAATGAATTCAGAGGGAATTTTCCAGTTGCCATTGGGAATCTAAGCTTGTTGTTCATTCTCAATCTCAGCAGGAACTACTTGACAGGAGTTATCCCTCGGTTTCTTGGCAAATTGACAAAGCTTGAGTTTCTTGATTTGTCTGATAATAATTTTACAGGGGTATTACCAGTCGACCCTGGAACGTTTGAGAGGTTAACAAGCTTGAACATAAGCCACAACAAATTATCAGGTGGAATACCAGAGGAGATTGGTAATCTACACCTGCAGTACTTGTTGGACCTAAGCAGCAATACATTCTCGGGATCACTACCATTAAACCTTGCCAAGCTTATAATGCTGGAGATTCTTAATGTCTCACATAACCAACTCTCCGGGAATATCCCATCAACATTTTCCAGAATGGCTAGTCTTGTCGGCATTGATTTTTCTTACAACAACTTGACAGGTCCAATCCCAACTGGTGGCATTTTCCAAAAGAAGCTTCCTAATAATGCTTTCATTGGAAATAGTGGTTTGTGTGGTGAAACAGAGGGACTAACTCCATGCACTTCGGGTCCCAAAAAGTCCAACAAGAAAATTCTTGTTGGCGTCCTTGTTTCGATTTGTGGTTTATTGCTGATGGTGACCATATATGCTGTAATCCTTAAGTTCTGCAAGAAATCAAAGCCTGGAGAAATCGATCATCCTCAGACGTCTAAAAGTTTTGAGTCAAGTATTTGGGGAAGACATGGTAAACTTACATTTTCTGAAATCATCACTGCCACCGAGAACTTTGATGAAAAGTACCTCATTGGAAGAGGAGGTTTTGGAAGTGTTTACAAGGCTGTGTTGGACAGAGGCAGAGTCGTTGCAGTTAAGAAATTGAATGTGTCAGTAGATTCTAGTGACAACATTCCAGAATTGAATCGCAAGAGTTTTGAGAATGAGATAAGAACCTTGACAGAAGTGAGGCACATAAATGTAATAAAACTATATGGTTTCTGTTCCTGGAACGGGTGCTTGTACTTGGTGTACGAATATGCAGAGAGAGGCAGTTTGAAAATGGTATTGTATGGAGTGGAGGGCGAAGCAGAAGTACTTGGCTGGGGCACAAGGGTGAATATTGTGCAAGGAATAGCTCATGCTATTTCTCACTTGCATAATGACTGCTCTCACCCAATCGTTCACCGCGACATAACTTTGAGCAACATATTACTAGATCGAGATTTCGTGCCACGCCTATCTGACTTTGGAATAGCAAGACTATTGAGCTCAGATTCCTCAAACTGGACTGCTGTAGCGGGGTCTTATGGCTACATGGCTCCAGGTATCAGTCATTCAATAAACTTATGAACTTTGTATTTTATTTACGCAGATGTTTATACTCACCCAATAGCATTAGTGTTCTATGTACGCATATGATGGGAAAATGTTGGTTGATTTTGTTATTTTAACGAGCATGCAGAGCTCGCATTCACAATGCACGTGACAGAGAAGTGTGATGTATACAGCTTTGGAGTGGTGGCATTAGAAATCATGATGGGAAGGCATCCAGGAGAGCTACTGAATTCTCTATCGGAAAATGGAGATATGCTTTTGAAGGATTTGCTAGACCAGCGACTTCGGTCTCCTTCAAGTCAATTAGCAGTGCGAGTGGTTTCCTTGGCAACGATGGCCTTGGCCTGCACCAGCACTAATCCCGATTCACGACCCACCATGCATTATGTGGCGAAAGAACTATCATCCACTAGGACCCGGACTAGCCTCTCTGAGCCGTTAGGCACAATAACCATCAATGAGTTGGCAGGTTTTCATAACTAGAAGTGGCTGAAATAAAAAAGGGGTTTAACAAGTAACAACTAAATCCCTTCTCCAAAATTGACAGTCTTGCATTTCCACTAGTTTCTAGTTATTTGGTGTATAAATGTATTATTATAGTGCCAGCAATTTAAGGTATAATAAGTAGTATTTCTGTTGATGTAAAACTCAAATAACTGGTACAGTTGTACTATAACTGAAGTTAGTTCTGCTCATCATGTCTTGTGCAATAAATTACAATTACAATTTTTTGTGGGTTGCTTTCATTTTTGTTCTAGATTCCTTCTTGACATTTTCGGGATCACAGTGTAAGGTAGCAAGATATAGTCTTTCTGTTGGTATACAACTAAAGCAATTGTACAACTATATATATAGCTAGGTTGCACAATTTCACTATAGATTATAAGTTGGCCATGGTTAAGTCTCGAGAGAAGTTGATTAAACTTCATCCATCAGAGTAACAGAAACCTCTCTATAGATTGAAGTCTTGCTGTCCAGGACAAAAAGTAGAAACTGCTAATTGGAAAAGCAACTGGATATGTTATGAATTTATGTTAGGAGATCACAACTATTACGTACTAGCTGCTTGTTCATATTTAGCAGTTTGGTTCACAGATCATGATCAAGATAACCATGTATATGCTAACCCTCTAGCAAGGCTCTTCTAGTGTCTAGTTGCAATGCTACTATGAAGGGTTGAATTCTAGGACTAGCTCTGACTTAATTGGTTACTATACTCAATTTGTTTAATATTCTAATCCTCACTATATTAAACTCAACACTTCAACAACAATCTCAGTAGTCAGTGTGATAGAAAAGCAGAAGAGTTGTAGCCACTTGATTTCATTTATATATAATGGTGTAAGGGTATAGGCTCACAACATCGTTCACTGGGAGATAACTCTGAGCTACCTATTACTACAGCTGGCCTCAGTGCCACAACTGTCAGGTGAAAATCATGTGGAAAAGTAACTCATATGTGCTAAATGTGTTGCCAGTGAATAGTATTGCAAAGTGTTTGATCTAAAACAGAGTTCATAATTACAAATTTATAAGTTAGTCTGCAAGCCATAATAGGGAAACTGTTGAAGCACTAGTACTAGGGAAACACTAGTACAACTTACTGTAAGATTTTGTATAAGCAGAAACTGTTGAAATATTGCTCTTCATAAACAGCGGAGAATTTCTACTTGAGCGGTACTAGTACAGTTGACATGTTTGCACTTAAAGGTAACTAACACCAAAAACTTCTCATCCCAATGCCACAACAATTAAACTGGACCTATTGATTAAAATTCAGGATTGTAAAAATTTATCGATGAGATTGTTGAGTCAAACAAAACAGAGAAGAAGAGTCACAGTGGTATTACAATGAAATAACTTTTACATTTTATATGGCAGGAAAGCCCTAGCCTCCTTTTATAGGAGTCAAGCCAGACTAAGCTCCTAAAGCGCAGTCAGGCAGTTTATTTAGTTATTCTGATCTCTATTATTTCAGTCTACTGCTGAGCTCTAGTTAACTTGATATCATTAGTAGAAGTAGCCCTATAAAATCCAGAAGAACACTTCAATTTATAATCTGATGCATCATTAATTTAAGTAGCATGCAAGAAGAAACCCCAAATTGTAAAGGTCAAGTTCCAACCCCATCAAATCAAGCTCAACCTCAAACTAGTCAATGTATCGATGTCTATGAGAAAGATATCCATCTATTTATTAGACATGAAGATTATCGAGGAGAATTGGCCACTGGTGCTCAAATTTGAAACAAAGCCCAATTAGTTTCATATCAAAATTGAACTCCCAATCTAAATATTGACCTCTCATATACAACCAACTGTTCCCCAAGAATTACCAGAGCTCAATTATGAAACTGAAACTAAACTAAGATTATAAATATTAATATTCACCAGAGACAAATGGAAAGAACAATAGAATTTACCTTATATAATTGATCGGGGTTTATTGTGTCTGGGGTGAGAGAGCTGTTGTTACGGTTTATTTGGTAAAGGAGGAGCTGTTCGACGGAAAAGAGGAGCTTGTCGGTCTCAGTGGTAGGTTCCGGTAAGCGGACCTCTTCAAAGTCGGCGGAGGAGCTCGTCGGTGTCGGCGGTAGGTTCCAGTTCGAGGAGCTGCAAAGCTTGGGCGAGAGAGAGGTGATGTTTGGGAAAAAGAGGGAAAATGAATTAGGGATGTTTTGTTGGGTGCGTCTGGGCGTACGATACGCCCGGCGCGTGTTGTTTTGTTGGTAGAAAATTTGGCCAAAAGAAAAAAAAAAAAAAAACAGAGGAAAAAATAATTGGGCTGGTGCCAAATGTAATACAGTGACGTTCATGTGTTTGTGATGGGATACAGAAACTAAAGAGCAGAAAAGGAAGATGCAATAATATCAAAACATAGTTATATTTCTCTGATAGTCCAAAATGGATTGCAATAAAGCATATAAAGAGAGAAGGGGGTCCTTGATAATAAGGTAGGTGGCTATTCTAGATGGCTGACAAAATGGATGTCCTTAGCATTTCAGCAAAATAAAGAGGTAATTATAAAGTAGCTTAGTCGGTGCAGTCTCAACAGTTTGCCACGGGCTGTTTCCGTTGTATGATCTTTTTTTTTTTTTTTTTTTTTTTTTGTAAAATACATATATAAATAAATTTTACGAAAGCAAGACAAAAATTCGCCTCAATTGATTACAAAATTACTACGGTAAAGATTTTCCGTGGCAAATAACAAGACTTAATCTCGACGGAACATTTTCCGTAGTAATAGGGTCTCAATTGCAACAACAACTGTTGCTGAAGTAAAAAAGCGAAGCAATTACAATTCTTTTAATAGTGCAGGAAGTGTAAGTTCATGATACAAGCAAAGTATGTTTCATATAAATATTACAATACCCAAGCAACTATCTCACAAACAACTCAAAGAAAAGTCTAGTTCACACAAAAAATTAAAAAAATGGATACACTGAACAGACAACAACAATCACAAAGCAATCTCACAAACCATGAGGCGTACGAGAAGAAGAGTAAGCACCTGCAATAATCAATGTACCGTAAAACTTTCAGGGAAAAAATAAAATATGATATTTTAAAATATTTTTATATTCTGTCTTGCCCGTTACATTAAAATTCGGTCTATCAATGATTTTGGTACATTTTCATACAACAACTATTATGTCATCGTGAAGGGTCGAACTAGAAAAAGTTTAAATAAGTACAAGAAAACTGATTATGTCACTAAAATAAAATTTTTTTTAGAAAGAGATAATTTTATTAACTTATCCATGGCAGAAGGCACGTACATCATATGTTGTCTTACACCTAAAACCTAGATGGTCTAAGCTACCAAAAACATGATAGGTAACTTTCACTGTGAACAAAGTGAGCACAATATTTAGACCTAGCCATATGAAGGCAAATCCAACACTACCTAAATCCTTACTAGAGGAACCCTAATCGCCTAGAGACCTCAATTAGTATACAATTAGAGAAACTAAACTTAAATAGCAACAGACTTGAAGCTTCAAATGCTAGGTACTGAAGAAAGAAAGCATAGAGCTTTCCTTTGCCCTTATCCTTAGGGCTAACCTCTTGGGTCCGAAATTCAAATTCCTGGAGAAGTGAAGCCTAACATATGATCCCTAACTTGGGCCTAGCAGCAGCCCAACTCCTTAGCCAAGTTTGATCTGGGCACCTAGCACACCAACTCACGGCTTCCAAATGGCTGCCATTGACCACCGTCGTCTGCCCACAACAAAACCACAGCCAACTGCCTCCCTGGAATAGCATATCAACCTAGAAACTGACCAGCCAAACTAGCGATGACGTCGGCGCCGTCTGCATCAAGGTTGTCTCGATCCAGCGCAGCCACCATAGCCATTGGAGTTCTCCAACCCAGAAGCCAACCAGAATCCATGCCACCACCCCTGGATCCCATAAAATTCTTGGAGCAATTATACCCAACAAGACGGGCATCCACATCTCGGCAAGAATAGCCAACACCGAAATCAGATGGAAGGAGAGAAAGGAAGGGGTAGCTTTTGCCTCAAAAAGTCGAACATCTCGAAGAACAAGGAAGCCGTGAGGCCTCCTCCTGTGCACTGCCAACGAAGGCAAGCAAATTTGCCTACAACGATGGAGAGTAGGGAAGCGGCGACCATGGTCGTGCTTGGTTGGCTCAACGCTCTGCATTGCGTCGCTAGATGTCACTAAAATAAACAGTCACGTATTCATTGTGGAAAGTACGGATCAAGTACTTTTTTCATTTTGAATTTTTGAGTTTTTTAATTAAAATTTGAGTTATCAAACTTAAATTACATGAGAAAATTAGACAACTAGCGAATAGAAACTCGCCAAGTGTACAAGCTTTAGAAAAATGCAAGAAAGTTTCAGGGGTATTTGTGGTATTGGCTGTTACTTACTCCCAAAAACAGAGTCCTGACTTCTACCATAAGCATTTCATTCAATGAACCCTCCCGACCTTTCATGGCTTCAGAACCAGCAGCAACTAAAACCCCAACTCTTGCATTGAAATACTATAGCACAATGTCACTGGAAACCTCAGACGCCTCCTCTCCTGAAGTGGTTGCCTGTCAAATCTTTACACAAATGCAGAGCAGTATGCAAATCATGGCATGGAAAAACCATCCAATCCAACAACCAAAATGACGACGCTCACCTCCTCCTATCCAACGTGGGAAGCATGCAGCAAATTTCCTTAGGTACGGGTCTTTGTTCGAATGATTGCAACTTTGCTTTTATGTGTACACGAGAAATGCTACTATTACAACAACTTCGATTTTGGGTTTAAGATTGTTGACCTCTTAGCATCCCACATACAACTAAGCTTTGCTCATAAACTCAAGAGAGTGCAACTTTTCCATCTTTCTTAGACATGTTGAGATGTTCAATTACCGAGATCGAGTTGTCCTTAGAACAGGCTGTATAAACTTGCCACTTTCTGGTATTTGGTATTTTGGCTAGTCAAGTCAGTTCGAGACAATTTGAGGAACGTCAAATTTCAACAATTGGATCTGAAATGTGCTCGAGAATACTCAACTTAGAACATTACCATCGATACATGAAGGTAAACCTCATATATATCTCAAATACCCGAAGAACTATGAGGACTAAATATAGTTTTGAGTTGCATTTGTTGTACTTTCTTATCTGATTTTGAGTTTGTAATAGGGGTATTTCAAAATTGATGTCAAATGTCTGCCTTCGTATACTTGCAAGCATGAGTTACAAATCTTACTTGGAACATTGGAGCATAATTAATAGTAACTTATTAAGAAACATGGTGTTAACTAACAAACTGCTTGTTTTTTTTTTTTTTTTTTTAAAGGAGGGCCGGTGCAGCTACCCTCAAATCTTGATTAATGAAATCATAGAATATAAGGTTGCGAGTTCCTTACTTTGTCAAATGGTCGCTACCACCTAGTCGCAGGGTGAAGATAAGTGTCATCGGATATAACCTCTGGCAGCAACATAAAAGGAAAGCTGTGCTTATGGTAATTATGCTACATTCTAATTGGGTACATATTGATTTATTTTTCCATTATGTCACCGCTATATCAAAGCAAATAGAGTAGTTAGTAGAGCACTCTTTGATAGTTGGTGCCTGATTGAATACATTTATTTGGTAGAGACTCTTGTTATTAATTATTTCAGGATGTTCTCTATATGCTAATTGTAATCAGGGGTTTAGGTTCAATGTCTTCCCTTGTATTCGACGATTTCATTAATCAAGAGTACTTGAGGGAATCCACACCAGCTCTTCATTCCAAAAAAAAAAAAAAAATCAATAGATAATGCCAAATTTATATATGTATTGATGAATAGGTTGTGTAAACCAACTGAAATTGCTCAATTACTAAATTAAGCTCATAACTGTTTGCTTATATTTACCACCCCTGGGTTTGTTGATCTAAAATCAGAGTTCTGTGGTACATTTTTAATTTGCTTACTTCAATTTCCAAAATATACTCAATTGTAAGTATTTATAGATTGTAGTATGCACTTGAATAACCCTCAAGTTGATGAGCGGCAGATGTTGCAATGGCAAATGAAATCCGAACTCTTATTCGATACTTGATCAACGAAGTAAATACCATGCATGCAAAATTGCAAAGAAAAGCACAGTGAGGGGTGGAAATTTTTAAGAAAAATTTTAGGAAGAGACTCTGTTAGAAAAATCTCCTCAATGGTAGTTTAAGTGAGAAGGGATCTCCTCGAGGGAGATTCAAGTGAGGCGATATCTAATATAAAGCGATTCAAGTGAGAAGGGATCTATTCGAGGGAGATTCAAGTGAGGAAAAATGTAACATCCCGTATCTTCACTTACCCGTTTACTAGTCATTTGGACGGTAAACGACAACTACTTTCACTTTTATCGTCGTTTCGATACTTTTAGTGGCCCTAAAATATGACTTTTTGTTCGGGTCAAAATTTGAGAAATTTTTTTTCATGAAAGTTGTAGAGGACGTTAAACCGAGCTCGTGCATATGTGGTACGTAAAAATCGGAGTTCATATGCGAAAGTTATGGCCAAAATACTAAAGTTACTGTTCATGATAATTTTCTATAAATAGCCGAGTTACTGTGGTAAGTTTCCATTTTTCGGAAACTTACCGAGCCCTCTCCCCGATTCTCTCTTCTTCTCCGACCTCTTCACCTTCTTCCGGCCATAACTCCTCCATCCTGCGACAGATTTTGACATATAAGATGTCGTTGGAAAGCTCTCTTCTCTTCATTTCTGGGTTCGTTTCATAGCTTGATATGAACTGTGGAAGGTGCAGCAACGAGAAGAAGAGGACGGTCACTGTAGCAGTTTTGAGTCAACGCCGATATTTTCCAATTCCGTCAGTCTCCGGCCACCAAATTGGCGTCGAAGGTTCGGTTTTTGACATAGATCATTTCCCCTAAGGTCTTTCATTTCAATTTGCAGTGTAGAGGTCGAATTAACAATTTCAATTTCTAGGGTTCTTGGAATTTCTGGAAATTTTTCACCGGCCAAATTGGAGCTCTTCCAGGTAAAATTGGAACTTGTTGTAGTTGAGAAAGAGGTTGGGTTTATTGAGTAGATGGTACTGCCAAATTTTGGTGGCCATCGGAGGTGGTTGCCGGTGGCGTGTGGGGCCCACGCGCTGCCACTGTTGGTGACGCATGGAGGCGTGTAGGACAGTGTTTTAATTCCGGTTTTTAGCCCATTAAATCCTATAAATTGTGTAGAGCTTGTATGTGAAGTTTAGTTATTTTTGGAGAAACTTGGAATTAATTATGAATTTCTGAAGTTTAGGGTTTCGATTACCGAATTACGAGAATCCGACCGTCGGATATCTCACGGTTCTGCCTTGGAACCTTTAAATTAATGAATTGGTATTAGTGGTATAATTTGGGCTAAATCCGAGGAGAATTGGGAGGTGAAATTATGAAGAATTGATTTTAGGAATTGTATTAAATTATTGAAGAATTATTCACGGAATATAATTGTGTACAGGACGACGTACCGAGCTATTGCTCGATGACCGAACACGAATGCGTGATCGTCGGAATAGTACTGTGAGTGGACTTTTGTTTTAAATAGCGATGCATGCATTTATTTTCTTAAATAATGCTCTAGTGATTATTCATATTACTTTTTGAGGAAATGAATTAATTTTCGGAAATTGATTTCGAATTATATCATGGATTTGCTTTCAATAATGAGTTTCAAAGGTGGGTTTTGATTTATAATATTATTTGATGAATTCCTTATTTCCGAGGTAAATTTCTGGAATTAAGCATATCCCTAATCACCGAGTTAAGCTCCTGGAAGATTTTGAAGATGAGTTTCAATGGAGTTGGATATTCTCAATTGTTTATTGACTTTCAATTTTGGCATCGGGAATGCCTAATTAAGGATTTTGGATTTGGTTGGCTTCTTGGAGATTTTGAGAGATTTTTGGAAATGGGATTTACCTAAACTAATTTCCGGTTTTGGTTACGGATTTGAGAATATCTGGGCGTGTGGGACACGCCGTCGATTTATTCCTATTTCTCACTTATCCATTTTGAGATTGAGAGTAATCTTGGCGTGCGGGGTCACGTCGTTGAATACATGGTTTCTATCTCGTGAGAAATGTGGGGAAGCTACATGGATTTACTGGTTTTCGATGATTTTTCCTCACCATACGCGGGTTATGTTATTAGGTCTCCTCCTCACTGAATTTGTGTTGGTGAGTGGCAGTTGAGGTAGCTTGTTCTCCTCCTCACCTACTTTGTGTTGGTGAGTGGCAGTAGAGGTGATTTATTCTCCTCCTCACGTGGGTGGCAGTCGAGGTTATTTGGTCTCCTCCTCGCACAATCTATGTGTGAGTGGAAGTTGAGGTTATTAGTTCTCCTCCTCGCACAATCTATGTGTGAGTGGCAGTTGAGGGTAGGTAGAGCCTGGGAGGCTCCATTTCCCGTATGGTGATATCTCTTCCCCATATCCTATCATTTCTCGACTAGCGGGGCCTAGTCTGATTTTCGTGTAACCAGCGGGACTGGTCTTATCCTGTTAAGTATCGGAGTTTCGATCTTTCCTCTCAGTTGTTTGTGACTAGCTAGCGGGGCTAGTCGGTTTTTCTTGAGCGGAGCTTCTCGTGATTTGTTTTCTAAATCGTTGCATGCATCGAGAGTTTTTAAAAAAATAAATGTGGGAAAATATAAAATCCATTTAGTTTAAAAATTGTTTATTTTTGTCCACTCACGCTAACGTATTTTATGTACTTTCCCCTGGGCCCTTCGGTTTCAAATGCCCAGTTTGCAAGCGAATTGGTTGAGGTCGGGCGTACACGGGTTGAGGCATAGTCAACAGCATGGCTTCCGCATCTGCCTTTGAATTAGGTTTTCCTCTTATACCTTTCTGTTAGAATTGCTCTGATTACCTATGGGATTTATGCTATTCGAGTTGAGATGTATGTTTTGGGAATTGGAGACTGATGTTGATTTGGGGAGCAGGGTGGCTCCAGGAGCATAAGGATGAATTGATTGAGTGTAAATGTTTTGTACAGGTTTGGGTAGCCCATTTTAGGGGAAGTTCCGCCAAAGTTTTGGTAGAATTTCTTCTAAGGTGGGTCCCGCAGGGTCACTTCGGATTTCAGGGTGAAATCTGAGGCTGGTCCTGTCAAAAAATTTCCTCAAGATAGGATCTTAGTGAGGAAGGATCTCTTTGAGGATCAAATGAGGAGAAATCTCCTAAAAAAAAAGAACTTAGTGAGGAGGGATCTCCTCGAGGATGATTCAAGTGAGAAGAATTTCCCCAAGAATGATACAAGTGGGTTGAACATTGTGCGAAAAACAACATACCAAGAGGGCCTGATCATGCCATAATAAGTTGGGAGCATTCCTTAACTAAGAAGCAAACCATAAATAAAATCCCAAAGCATTCCTTAAGTTGAAATAGTACCTTTTGTCAATAAAAAAATTAAAAAAAAAAATCATTCTCTTGTGTTCTTATTGGTAATTTAACATGTGTTAACAAATTTAACTATCACTAGAAGAAAAAAAAATAAGGACCAAATGACAATTGGTTGGTTCTAGTTGGACCTTCAAAATCAATGTTTGGACCTTTCTTATTTATTAAACCTCCAATTCACTTTTTTGAATACATAAAAAGCTAAGTGCACCTCCTTAATTTAAGCAAAACACCCTTGAACAATTAAATATGTATCTACAACGTTGTTGTTGTTGTTTTTTTGTTTCGAGCTCCCTACAAGGAAGCTAGAGAGGCCCAAAGATTCGATGGATTCTCGCCCAAGAAAGAAGGTGAGTTTGGCACAAAATAATCCATTAAGCATCGATATAAATAATTTGTCTCATGAGAATATTTCAGATCATGATTATGTCCAAGAGACATCATTGGGGGACGCTCCAATGTTAGAACCAATTCCAGAGAATAGAAAGATCTCCATGAATTACACTAATGTACATGAGACAATGAATACAACTTCTATTTCTATTGATGATGTCTTTGCATATTCTGTTGCAAAAGGAATTATAAAGTATAATGATATCGAACCTCGCTCAGTTGAAGAATGTCAACAAAGAGCGGATTCGCCTAAATGGAAAGATGCGATCCAAGCTGAATTAGATTCACTAGCAAAGAGACAAGTATTTGGGCCTATAATGCAAACACATCCAAGTGTAAAGCGTGTTGGTCATAAATGGATCTCTGTTAGAAAGCGTAATGAGAAAAATGAGGTTGTTATATACAAAGCCCACCTTGTGGCTCAAGGTTTCTCACAACGCCCTGGAATTAACTACGAGGAGACATATTTTCCCGTAATCGACGTTATAACTTTCTGCTACCTTGTCAGTTTGGCAGTTTCCGAAAAACTTGACATGCAGTTTATGGATGTGGTTACAGCATATCTCTATGGGATCTAGATTCAAAAATATATATGAAGGTTCCAGATGGACTTCAATTACCCAAATCAAGTGGTTTTAAACCACAGAGCGCGTTTTCTATAAAGTTAAAACGCTCACTATATAGATTAAAACAATCCGGACATATGTGGTATAACCGTCTAAGTGACTACTTGATTGGGAAGGGATATATTAAAAACAAAATATGCCCATGCATGTTCATTAAAAGGACAAGTTCTGAATTTACAATTGTAGCAGTTTATGTTGATGATATGAACCTAATTGGAACTCTAGATGAGTTAAAAGAAACTGCTAAGTACTTAAAATCTTAATTTGAGATGAAAGATCTTGGGAAACACGGCTTTGTCTCGGACTAGAACTCGAGCACCATAGTAATGGGTTTTTTATCCATCAGTCAGCATATACTCAGAAATTACTAAGGCGCTTTAATGAAGATAAAGCAAAGCCTGTGAGTACTCCCATGATTGGCCATAGTCTTGAGCCTGGAAAATATCCATTCTGTCCAAAGGATGAGGACGAAGAATTATTGGAGGCCGAAGTGCCCTATCTAAGTGCAATAGATGCATTATTGTACTTAGCTCAATGCACAAGACCGGACATCTCATTTGCAGTAAACTTGTTAGCTAGACATACCTATGGGCCAACATGCCGCCATTGGATTGGTGTAAAGACAATCTTTCGATACTTAACAGGTATGATTGATATGAGCTTATTTTATCCCTATAGAAAGAAGAGGATTGACAGAAGAATGAGATCGAACCTCATTAGCCAAAATGGCGTCGTCCAAAGTATGGTCGCCGGCTACGCTCCTCCCCTCCATCAAAATGACGGTGATGTTTTGATGGGTTTTGTTGATGCAGGGTACCTCTCTGACCCGCACAAAGGTCTCTCTCAAACAGGTTATGGCTTTACCATGGAAAGCACCGCGATATCTTAGAGGTCTACAAAACAGACCCTTGTTGCTACTTCCTTGAATCATGCAGAGATTATTGATCTACAGAAGCTGTGCTTGAATGCATATGGCTAAGGTCTGTAATTAGACATATTCGAGGAACTTGTGGTTTGAAGTCTACAACAGATGAACCTACATGCATTTATGAGGATAATGCAGCTTGTATTGAACAAATGAAGTTATGTTTCATCAAAGGCGACAACACCAAACATATATCACCTAAGTTATTTTATAATCAGCAACAACAATCACTCCTAAAGATTGAAGCGAATCAAATCCAATCAGAGAATAATGTCGCGGACTTATTTACTAAGTCGTTATCTAAATCCACCTTCGAGAAACATGTGAAAAGCATCAGATTGAGAAAGTTATCCGAACTCCCATAATTGTAGTAATCAAGGGGAGATGTTAACATCAGGGGGAGGTATGATGTCTACATGTTTGATCTCAAAAAGTGAAGGACGTGTTGTACTCTTTTTCTCCTCTTCGAGATTGTTTTTTTTCCCACATGGTTTTTATTACGCGAGCAAGGTTTTTAAAGAGGTAATGATCAAAGCGTCATCACCAAGTTTGAGCGGCACATGGGGGAGTGTTGAAGAATGTTGACTTTAATATGCCTTGTCAAACTAGGGTTAGTTCTATAGTTGTAATAGGAGAGATTTTCTACTCCAAGTTAGAATAGGAATCCTTGTACTCCAAGATTATGTACTCTGTAATCCCTATATATAGGGCTCTTATTATCAATGAATACACATGCACAACTATTCTCCTAATTCTATCTACAATCTCTCTACATTCCAATTTCTTTAAACAACATAAGGGTATTGTTGGAAAAGCTGTTGGGTGTAGTTAGATTTTATAGTTTTGGTGGGTGTAAAAATTTTTCTTGGTTTACATAGACATTTGCTGGGTATATTTAGAAATAGCCTTTAATAAAGACAGATGCTTTTTTTAACTCAAGCAAAACCATGAAGTCAATTTTCTTTAGGAGTTTTATGTTAATACTCGTGCAATATCATGGTCCAATTAGATGGAATTTTCCGGTTTGATAGAGTTTCTAGATACTTGATAGTAGAGTTTCTACATACTTGATAGTAGAACCTGATGTGGTTCCGTCAATACAAATGTCATCCATGAGCCAAAAGGGCCCAACCCTTAACCAAATTTTATGTCCATACCTCCGGACTACAATGGATAGTGACCAATCTCGTGTGTAAAGATATAGCCCTGCCACCAACATTAAGATGAACCACTTCATCCTCTTCGACACCGTATTCCAAAACAACCAAAACACTTGCAAGGACGATTCATCATCACATTGACAACTAGAAAGCACCGACAATAGAACACATAGTCCTCGGAGAAAACGCCATAAAGATGGCACAACAATACGAACAAGACACCAAACCAATGGCATCGACACTCTACTAAAACACCCAAACCCTCGTTCAAGGGAGAAGTGACTTATTAATCCTAACCACGAACTAATTAAAGAATAAAACCCTACTTATTAATCCTCACGAACTAATTAAAGAATAAAACCCTAAAAAAATAAACTGCCACAATCAACTTTCCTTCTCCACAAAATCGGCTCAAGATTCACAGAAACAACCATAGTATAGTTGGGATTGAGATTGGTAAACTCGACCCCACTTAATTAACTTAACAGTTAAAAGTGTCAAAAGTTGGAGTTACTGGAGAGTTGGGACAGGAAAAAAATGGGACAGGTATCCGTTCCTCTATTTCAATTTATTTGAACATAAATTGGTAATCATTAAAGACCTATTAACTAGAAAACCATTAGAAAAAGGTCTACGCGTGGCCACTTTCTTTACTAAATTAAGGTATTTACTTGCGACTGATTAGTTGATACAAAGTGATATATATATATATATATATATATATATATATAGTTTTTTATTTTTTTTGTGTACACATTGGGGGCCAAAGGCTTAGAAAGAAAAGCAAAAAATAGCCTAGCTCAAACTGCTAGAAAACATTCTAGAGTGAGCTACTGCAACTATGTCATCAACTAAGGTAATGGTAACCATAGCAGGAGGTCTTCGGTGAAGACAAATTCCAGGAGAATTAGAGACACTGACCTCAGCAAGAATATCAGCTGCCATATTTCTCTCTATGAACATGTTGGACTTGAGAGTAATTGAAATATTGCAGAAACTGTTTGCAATTGATCAAGATGCATGGTTCCCAAAGGGTGATAATCAATGTCATCTTGCTTTAGAAGGTTCACCAAAATAGTAGAATCAGACTCAATTTCCAAATGCATGATTGATAGGTCCAAGGCAAGCTTCATCCCATCAAACAAGCCCCAGGCTTCAGCTTGCAGAACTTCTCCAAACCCAATATTGCACATGAAGCCACTAATCCAGTTACCACAGAGCCGGACCTGACATGAGGCCTGTGAGTCAGTCGTCTCATGCCCAATGTCTCGTCGGGGCCTATTTTTTTTTTTAGGGTATTTAAAAAAATTATTAAGTAAATAAAATGTAAGTCTTTTACTAAAAAATTAGATTGGTTTAGTTGGCAAGTTGCATTTTTTTTTTATGTTATTCCTAGCCTATGTTTGAATCCCCTTTCTATTGTGTATTTATTTTTCTTTTTAATTTTTTTTTATAAATATTTTTTGGCTATTTTTTTTCTTCTCTATAAAAAATGTAGGCCCATTTTTATTTTTCTTCTCAAGTCGGGCCTGAGTTACCAGAGGAGTCTCTAATGAGACCACCAGCACCAATGCTTCCATTTCCAGATTTTGACCTATCAACATTAAGTTTAAAATGACCAGGCATAGGTTTGTTCCGAGATAGCAACCCCACTTGAACACTTATATAGAGAACAGACTTTTGACTTGCTTTAAACTATTCACAGGCATATCCAAGGATCACATCAGGAAAGTTCAAAGGAATACATGCAAAAACTTGGTTCAAAAAATTTCCTTGATACAAAGTGATAGCATAGGTTTGTTCCAAGATAGCAACTCCACTTGAATACTTCTAGAGAGAACAGACTTTTGACTTGCTTTAAACCATTCATAGGCATATCCAAGGATCACATTAGGAAAGTTAAAAGGAATTTTTTGGTTCAAAAATTCCCTTGATACAAAGTGATATTTGTCGAAGGAAAATCAGTTTAGTGTGCCTAATCAAACTAGGAGTAGTAATAGGAGAGAATGTTCTAGAATTCCTAGTTCTATTCGGATTAGATTTCCTTGTAACATTAGAACATGTACTTTGTAATCCCTATATATAGGGCTCCTATTCTCAATAATGAAACACAATTCTCCCTACAATTCTCTCTTCAATCTCTCTTGAATTCTCTTTTACTTAAACACGTTATCATCACGAGTTCTAACCACAAACCAAAAACCCAAAAACCTTCTTCATCACCGCAGCTCCTAGCCCACGCTAGCCTCACCGACGCCGCCTGCGCATGCATACCTGCTGCCCCTGCAGCACCAACGCACACCAACTGCATCCTTCTCTTTTCCTGTGCACATCCGTCTACTTGCAAGTGCCGAAACGTCTAGTTCGGGACCTCAGATAAAAATCCTTCCTTCATCAAAGTTGTTCGTCTCTGTCTCTTCTATCTGAACTTCGAATTTCAGCCTTTTTGGAGTCGTTTTGAGACCAGCACATCAATCCAAGTGAGAGATGTTCAGAAGCAAATCTGCTCCGAATTTCAACAAGTAAGTTTTAAATTAAAGTTCCAGCTTTTGAAATTTAAATTCCTCCTTTCTTTTTCTCGGAGACTTGCAACCTCCCTTCTTCTACATCCTACCTTTCTTATAGTGTGGGTTTGATTCTATAAAAAGAGAAATCATGGGGATTCACGCTATACGAACTAAGAGCGTTCGTAAAACACGAACTAAGAGTGTTCGTGAGCATCGAAATATTACGGACTAAGAGTGTTCGTAAGCTTCGGACTAAGAGCGTCCGTAAGCATCGATTTATGACCATATAAACATCATTGTTTTGGTCTAATACAAATTATTCTTGGAAATCGATTTCTTGATAGCATAGCTTAGAAATCTTATATTAGTTTTCATGGAGTCAATTATTAGTTTTCGTGGAAGCATGGACTCCGAAACTAACTTGTTCTCGTTTCATCTTTCAGGATGTCAAACACGAACAAACCCGATTTTGTTCCATTGGATTATGCAGGTAAATGATATTTAGACTGGGCCATTGACATTGAGACCCATCTAACTGCCCAAGATTTATTGCATACAATCCAAGAGCTTTGTTCTATAGAAATAGCTCCAGACCCTTAAACTGAGAAAGATAATTCCAGGGCACTTGCCTTCATGAAAAGTCACATGGATAGTGACCTACAGTTTGAGTTCATAAATGAGGATAGCGCCAAGCGCTTCGCGAACAATATGACAATGTTCGTGACTCCATCCTTTCGAATCTAGAAGTAGAGTGGAATGATCTTGCTTCTCGGACTTTGACATTGTCATGCAATTATATTCGGAAGCTCACCTGATTATACTCATTTATATGCGTGTAATTATATCTAAAACACTAGAAATAAGTTAATCCTCAAGTCAATTATTATGTAATTAATCCATTTTTATTTATTTTGTAGGAAATAAGCAGAGTCAAAGATATCGGAAGAAAATAATGCAAAATCGGAGTAAATGGTAGAGAAATGAAGAAAAGAAAAAGTTGGATTAATTAATCATTGATTCAATTAATTGATCAAGTCATCAAACCATGATTAATTAATCATGTCAGCCACATCCCATAGCCATATTCACGTTTGTATGTTTAATTAAGTTGTTCAATTAACTTGAGCCAATTAAAGGCTAAAACGTGGCAGACCCACTTTCTCTACCTTCTCTCTTATTTTTCCCTGCAATCCAGACTTTATCCTTCAAATCTCTCCCAGCCACGTGTCCCTGACCCTTTTCTGAACCAACATCAGCCACTCATCCAACCTTTTCCCTTCTCTCTCTTGATTATATATAGAACCAACCCTAATTCCTCTTGAGACCAACAGAGACGGACGCAGACACCTCCTGCCTCACTCCCCACCATCACCCTTCTCTCTCTCTTCTTCTCCAACACACCCAAAACCACTCCTCCACACAATTTTCCTCCTCACCAAGATCCATTTCATCACCTCACCAAGATCCATTTTCCTCCTCACTAAGATTTATTTTCCTCCTCACCAAGATCCACCATCACCTCAACAAGATTCACCTCACCAAAATTCCATCAAATCCTCATCAATTTCTCAAGGGATTTCAAGAGGCATCAAAATTTGAGATTGGGTAAAAGTGAGAAATCATAAATCAAGGCTTGTCATACTTGCTCTATAGCAATTTGTGACTTGTTCTTGTTGCTTCTCATTCCTCTTCACCTTTTTCTCTTTAATTGATGTATATTTTTGTTGATTTATTGATAGGTTGTGAGTAGTCTATTTAGGAAGCTAGGGTTTGAGCCCTAGCATGGATTTAATGTAATAAATATGTTTTGATTTAATGGTTTTCAATTTCGTGTTTGACATATGTTCTATTCTATAATATTTGGCTTAGATGCATGCTTAGGAGCTTGATTAACTCTTGAATGTGTAGATGAGCATGTCTAGAAAAATTAGGGGACCTAATCACTTCTCTAATTTATGGCTAGGACACTTGTTTAGAACATGGTTAGTTACAATACCAATTTCGATTGCCGTATTGGCTAGCTTGGGAACCTTGATTCTAGGACTCTTCGCCTTTTGGTGCAACTAGAGGCCCTAACAAGGCTCTAGATTGTCCCAATTGAGTTTCTACGACCTTTGATCCGGAGTAGGAATACCCTTTAAGGAATCTATTGACCCATGAGCCTTGAAAAAGCCTTGGGTACGGTTCTTGATGCCATTATGAATTAAATGACCATATCGGAGCATATTTATGCATTGAATTTGGCTAGGAGGATACCCTAGTGACCTAATTTTCATTTCTTGATAAGTTTCTAGTATCTTTATCTTTAGTTGCAATATCAATTTTCAATTGTCAATTTTATTTTTCACAATCAAAATCAAATTTCATAAACCACTTTCATTGTCAATACCACTTGGTTGTGGGTTTCCGCATTTATTTGTGGTTCTCTTGACCAATTTTAGGCTTGGTTGTTCCGAGCCGGGCATGTAAATAGTTTGGTGCTATTTTTCTAGGTTCTTTGTTAATTGTTAGTGACTTAGTAATCGGCATAACCAAGGATTGAAGTTAGCTTTTCAATCCCCGTGGTACGATAATTTCGGGTCTAAATATTTCCCACTTCTTTGATGACCGTGCCCTTATTGCGCGTAAGTTGCATTCAAGCACACAAATCATCACCGCATCAAAACAACGATGCATCTCTGTGGAAAAACAATCACAGAAGACCAATTGATTGAGAACACCCTCAATACCTTCCCCGTCTATGCTATGAGATCCTCTGACTTATTCCGGACTCATGTAAATGCAAGACGGATCACAAGTTTTCAACAGCTTATTGAAGCTATGGCCACTGCTGAAAGACATGGCAACGAGCTTGTGAAAAAAGAAATTGATAGGCTTTAAGATAGCCATCAATAGCATCGTCCTATGGCTAGAGAAAGTCGTCATCGACGTCATGATCCATACGATCGAAATGCTCAAGAAGGTAATCGCTCAAGGCGACAATCACACGACCGTAGGAGGCGTGATTTTGAGGGACAAAGGGTTGGAAACCATGGAGCCAACGTTGGCCATGGTCATCACTTTCCAACGCCACTAGTCTTAGGGACTATGCATATTGCTCCAATGCACCTCAATCAAGGGAGAATCCTCTTTATGGTGTCTATTTCTAGTATGGAACGTCTGATCAATGGACCTGAATTTGCAATGTACCTACAAAGGTAGTCGCATCATGGTGATCAAGACATCGAGTTCACAAAGACTTTAAATCTGGTGATGAAGACAAAATGCCGCAAATTTTTATTTAGAATGGTCTTTTATTTTCCAAGAATTATGTAATGGCAATATGCCTTAGTCAATAAATGACAATTGTATTAACTCTTTCTCATGTGGTGGATCCAATGAAGTATGATGTCTAGGAAAGTAATTGAGATTAGTGGTACTTAAGAGAGCCTCGCTCCACCGACATCTCTCTCTACTTCCCTGGTCATATTTGATTGGAGTTACCAAACGGATAGAGTAACTACGATTTGTCTAAATTTGATTTTTATTTTGGATTAGACTATGAAAACTTTGATGTAATCATTGGCTATCATCAATAAAGTATCGATTTATTTTATCTCATGTCGTGGACATATTTTTTGAACTGTATTACTTCAAAGATTTAAAAGCCAATAGTTTTCATATGGAAACACATTGTGAGAATGGACAAAAGTTCCTTTGCATCACTTCTAATGACTACGGACATAAAAGAGTCTTAGAGAAACTTATGTGTCGATCTAGTGGGTTGTATGTAACCACTATTAGAATAATTGAATCTAATCATGTTATGAGAGATGATCTATGGGATTCCGACACATATAGGCTTTGGCATGACCATTTGGGACATCCAGGTCGTGATATGATGATCCGTATATTAAAGACTTCGCACGGACATCCATTTTTCAAAACGAAAAGAAGTAAAGATCGGATTTTGGACCCTGAAAGAGCCCCTGCGCCTCATGGCGCCGTTCACCCCCAAAACTGGCCATCCTTGGCCGGCGCCGCCGTCCCCCTACGGCTCAAGGGTGGCATTGAGGCCACCAATGCTCTTTTGTCTCCAAATTTTACTTCTAAATTCAATTGTGACTTCGTGGCTCAACCAAAATCCTCATTGGTTGTTTCTAAAGCCCATCACTTGTTCTGCAAGGCCTGCTCTTTAGCAAAGTTAGGATCGAGACCATCCTATGCAAAAGATACTAAAGAGAATATACCATTCTTGCAAAGAATCCAATGTGATATTTGTGGACCCATTCAACCACCATGCGGACTATTTAGATATTTTATGGTGTTGGTTGATGCATCGACACGCTGGTCACATGTCATGCTATTGTCCACAAGGAACGCTGCATTTGCTAAACTCCTGGCACAAATTATTAAGTTAAGGGCTCACCACCCTGATCATCTTATTAAGTCTATAAGGTTAGACAACGCTGGGGAGTTTACATCAAAGACTTTTTTTATGATTATTGCATGTCCATTGGGATTGAAGTTGAACATCATGTTCCTCATGTTCACACCCAAAATGGTCTCGCAGAAGCCGCCATTAAACGACTACAAATGGTCACTAGGGCATTGTTAATGCGCACCAATCTTCCTATTTCTGCTTGGGGCTATGCAATATTGCATGAAGCTGTGCTTATTCATCTACGACCCACTGCCAATCAATCCTTCTCTGCGTCCCAGATGGTGACTGGGTATGAGCCTGATGTCTCACACTTACGCATATTTGGGTGTGCAGTCTATGTGCCAATTGCGCCGCCACAACGCACTAAAATGGGTCCTCAAAGACGATTAGGCATTTATGTCGGATATGATTCTCCAACGATTGTCCGCTACTTAGAACCCTTAACAGGCGATCTCTTTACCACTAGATTTGCGGATTATCACTTCGATGAGACAGTCTTCCCATCGTTAGGGGGAGATAAGAACATAAATGTTCAACAGGAACGACAGGAATTATCATGGTCTGTCCCCACTTTGTCTCATCTTGATCCCCGAACCGCACAGTCCGAAATTGAAGTGCAGAGAATTCTCAATGTTCAGAACGTAGCAGAATCGATACCTGATGCGTTTTCTGATATTGCTAAAGTGACGAGATCACACATACCTGCTGCAAACGTGCCTGCAAGGATTGATGTCCCTAAAATTAGAGGACATGACGCCATCTCAAGGGCACCTGAGCATGGCGCCAACATGCCCTCTCATAGTGATGGTGACGTTGTGGCTAGGCCCATGGCTCCTGCCAGGAAGCGCGGGAGGCCCATAGGTTTGATGGATTCTCTCCCAAAAAAGAAAGAAAGTTTGGCACAAAATGATCCATTAATCATCGATGTAAATAATCCATCTCATGAGAATATTCTGGATTATGGTTATGTCCAAGAGACATCATTGGGGGACGCTCCAATGTCAAAACAAATTCCAGATAATAGAGAGATCTCCATGAATTACACTAGCATACATGAGACGATGGATAGAAATTCCATGGCTATTGATGATGCATTTGCATATTATGTTACAAAAGGAATTATAGAATATGATGATATCGAACCTCGCTCTGTCGAAGAATGTCAATGAAGAGCGAATTGGCCTAAATGGAAAGATGCGATCCAGGCTAAATTGGATTTACTAGCAAAGAGACAGGTGTTCGGGCCTATAACGCAGACCCCCTCAAATGTAAAACCTATTGGCCATAAATGGGTCTTTGTTAGAAAGCATAATGAGAAAAATGAGGTGGTTAGATATAAAGCCCGCCTCGTGGCGCAAGGATTCTCACAACGCCCTGGAATCGACTACGAGGAGACATATTGGTACGTTTAAAAGATGCACAACTTAAACCTTGCACTCAAATATCATCGTTGGTAATATAGTGATCAAGCAAGGGTCATTACCCGCTGAAGATTGTTCCTAAACTGCTAATCAAATGTCACAAACTACTCTAAACTATGCTACTGACCAGTTAACGAAAATAAATTATTTAACTAACCTAGACTCGATGGAATTTTCTGAAAATTTTACAGGACACTAAAGACACATTTAATAACACCTATACAAAATTTCAAAACAATCGGAATTGATTTGATATATTAAATAATTCACGTAAAACTGAACACAGAAAGATAACAAAGCAGAAACAGATTTTATAACTTTAAACTATTGATAGAAACAAAGCTAAGGACTCATTCTCCACCACCAAACACACTCAATCATATCAAAGTTCAGTTATGGAATCTTAATTCTCAATTGAATTTACTTGAAGTTAACTCACAAGCTCGAATGAACCCATTACCCTTTCTTAGTTCCTCGTTAAGTGAATACAAGCTCACCACTTAATCTATTTCTGATTATGCAACCTAGAGACAAGCTCGCTAAGTTTAACATATCAAAATCATTAAGCAATAAAAGGGTTTGGATAAATCTAGGGTCACAAGTACATTGGTAGTCTTGCTAAACCTAGGGTTTGAGTCACATGTAATTCAAGAAAACATTTTGCTACTCAATTGGAATCAACACACGACATATACGAATCTAGTGTTACTCCTAACATTAGAACCCTAACCTATTCATTTAGTTGCGCACCTAAACAAACAAGCAAAGATTCATCTTGTAGACACGGTGAAACAAACACTCAATAGATAATATAGAAAACCAAAAACTGAATTGTCATCAATATGAATTGAACATGTTTGGGGCTTTGAAATTGCCCCTAGCTACAAAAGTATTTAGCTAGACATAGTCATGAATTCGCTAAATGCATACATAAAGAGAATTGAAAAGAAAAATAGAGATGAAAGAAGGAGATGATATCACAGCTAGATGATGGCAGAAGATGTCGTTCTCCCCTTTCTCTTGTGCGGCAGACCCTCTACTCAACTGAACGTCTCCCTTCTTTATTGCTTAGGTCAGCAAATTTTCACTTCTTTTCCTTGTAGGATTCAAGTAGCTTCTCCTCTAAGATTTCTAATAATTTTCACCCATAAAAAAAATATGTCATATATCTCTAATAAACAGGGATATTCAGTTAATACTCGTCGGTGGGCTTCTAAAAGGAATTCCGGCCTCAAATCATGGATTTCCGTCAAAGTGTCAGATTCCCGGACTGCCCGACCTTGCTGTACTAAATCGGCCATAACTTCTTACAGAAAAATGGTATTAACGAGCCGTAAAAAGATTCAGAAACTAGACATCCAAGGCTTTCCATCAATATAAAGATCACACTCTGGATCGTTGTGAGCTGGTCTCAGTAATCCGCCGAAGTTGACTGATCTGCACAGACAGATTTGCCGATTTTGCCTTTCAATCCCTCTTTTACTTCTTTTCTCCTTCTTTGCTCAAAATACCTATAAAACAAGTAAACAATGTAAATAATGAGAAAATACACTAAACTAACAAAGAAAGATAGAGATTAACGTTATTAATATCGCATAATCATGCTCCTATCAAATACCCCCACACTTAAGCTTTGCTAGTCCCTAGCAAACAAAGAACAACTAGAACAAAGACACGGACCTAATATCTTCCAAACATCTCAGAGAACTTATAATGCCCACAACTATGGTCAACAAAATTCAAGCAGTCACATATCAGAATTCACAATTTCACTTAAGAGCTAATTTATTTTGATAACCATAGTGCTAAAGTTATAATACATGAACAATCAAACTAGTGCAACAAAGGAGAACCAACTTATTCATGGGTCAAACATGCGTCAACTCAATTTCTCACAAAGATGCTCTCAATTTCTTTTCACTCATGATTTTCTGACTTGATGTATAAGCATATATTTCGCTCAAGTTATATGTGAGAGGAATGATGTAATAAGACAAACAAATAGCTCACATATAATAATAAGAAAGAAAGGCTTTTTCTGAAATTTTTTTTTTTTTTTTACATATGATCCCATGATTGGAACGCCAAAACTCGGACGAAAGGCCAGTGACACCATATGCTCACCCCTCCACACAAGTCTCCACAAATTGAATGCACAACTTCAAAGATCAACAAGGTCTTTATTCAGGGTTGTAATAGGGCTAAGGGTTAAGGTTAAAAGAAAGAAAAGGGAGGAAAATTCAAAGATCCTAAAGAACCTAGTGGAGTATTAGAAGAACATAAGAGATAACAAAATCTTGAAACTCCTCAAGATAATCAATCTTCAAACACATGAAGCAAACAATTTTTCAAGGCTAGATGTCATCTTCTTGGGCCTTTGCTTCATTCTAAACCTTTCTTCTAACACTTGTGAAATAGGACAAAGGCCAAATTTTCTTGAACAGGCCTTCAACTCAAAATAAACTCCTTATTCACAAAGGGGAGACTAAAATCCATACACACTTTTTTTCTTTCTCTTTTGCCATATACTTATTTTTTCATCAAATTTTTTTTCTGTTTCGGCATACATATACTGTTTTTTTTTATGGATAAGTCTTACCCCCACACTTGCTTACAAAAGTACCTCGAACATAAATATATCTCTAAAAATATTTGCTCCACTAATTCCTTAGAATAGGGTAAGGATAAATCTATACTAAGCTTAGGGTTAAGGAATTTGTGGGTGATGAAAGAAAAAGGCTTAATGTAGGCTCTAGGGGGTTAACTAGGGGATTGCACATCTTGTGTGCATAAAAGGGACACAGGTTAATTTGGCTATGGTGGTAATCCTAGTGCCTTTATCCCTTCCCATCCATCATGCAATTCAACCATACGCTTCAAGAGGCTTTGGGGCAAGTTCTAGCATTTGTCCTTATAAAATATGCAAGTCGAATCCGAGTCTCAACCAAGATGAATAAAGGATGAGATCATGCAAAATCCTCGTCAAGAAAATAAGATGATTCTATACTAAGCACTCAGAAAAGAAATAGCACATATACAGGATCAAAAGCTCACAAGGGTTTAAATCAAGTTTAACCTGTCATAGCATGCATCCATCAATTCTCAAGTGTTACATTAATCCAACCATCAATGTATATAAATCAAGCACAATAATCATCAAAATCTATCAACAATTATTTGAAATCAAGAATCTAACACATGCCTGCAATCCTTTTGTAACCAAAATATAAATCTGAAAGTTCATGCTCATCATAGAGTTGGAAGACTCCTAAGACTCATTGAAAAATAAAACCTAAAACTAGACTCTTTTTTTTTTCTTTAAAATTCTTTTTTCATTTGTTTGATTTTTTTTTAAATTGAAAATAACAAAAAGTTTCAAATTCCTTCCCCCACACTTAAACTAAACATTGTCCTCAATGTTTGATCTAGATATAATCATGCAATGATATAGTTAAGTATAGAAGGAAAGAGGAAAACACAACAAAAACAAACGTAGTTAAGATGAGTCGAGAATGCTCCCTCTTGTAGACCTCCCAATGTTAATGATCTTTGGATATCAACCTCAAGGCTATAAGCCTTGAATTTCTAGGGCAAGCTCTATGCCAAATGCACTCCAAAGATACTCCAATAATGCTCAAAGTCATTAGGAAACATCACTTTTCACAAACTGATTTCAGCTAAAACCTTGCAGCAGTCCTACTTCCGAGGTTCATAGCTCATCCAGTACGAACTGGAATCCAAAGGTTCCACTTGGAGATGAAAGTTCATAGTCAGGGATTTCCATACATATGTGGCACACATTCCAACTCCAAGGGATGTAGGAACTAGAGACCTGCAAAGTTAGCAAAAAATTACAGAAAACTGGCAAAATGCTGATAGAATGACCTTCATCCATTCAAACCTGAATACCGGAAGTTATAGGGGTCACATTCAGAAACCCTTTGGTAGGAATGAAGTAGACATCCGGGGCTTCAAATCCATATAAGGTTTATCTCATTTGGACCCCGGGAAGTATTCCCTGTTTTGCACTTTATGTGGTTCTGATGCCCAGTTTTCTGCTTTTCTGTTCCGACCCTCCTGTACTCAACTGGAAACTGCAGACGCTGTGAAATTTGAAAGTTGGATCTGCCAAAGCCGTTAGAAAATAGACACCTGGGGCTTTTGAACCATATATAGTACGTCTGTTGGTTCCAAAGGAGCTGTGAACGACATCTGTTCAAAGTGGACTGAAATCTGGGCGTCAGAAAAACTGGTTTGATAAAAAGTGACTCCTCTAAATCTTTCTCAACTATGAGACCGCAATTTTCCTCCTTCATTCATTGGGTTGCCTCCCAAGAAGCGCTTGGTTTAACGTCCTCAGCCTGACGGTTCCAAGAATCAATCTTCTTGTGACACTGGTTCATGAAGGGGTACTAACTCCACATTTTGCATCACAAAAGGCTCATAATAGATCTTTAGTCGATGTCCATTTACCTTGAACACTTTGCCGGTTTTTTCACTACGAATCTCAACCGCACCATGAGAGAAAACATTAGTAATAACAAAAGGACCAACCCAACGAGAACGCAACTTACCCGTAAACAATTTAAGGCAAGAATGGAAGAGAAGAACTTTTTGTCCTACAACAAAAGTTTTCCTTGTGATCATTTTGTCATGAAACGCCTTTGTTTTCTCCTTGTATATTCTTGAACTCTCATAGGCATCATTGCGTATTTCCTCAAGCTCATTCAATTGCAGCTTTCTTTGCTCACCAGCAGCTTCCAAGTTCATATTGCATCGCTTCACCGCCCAATATGCCCTATGCTCCAGCTCAACCGGAAGGTGACACGGCTTTCCATAGACCATTCTGAATGGTGACATCCCAATTGGTGTCTTGTAAGCTGTTCTATATGCCCATAATGCATCATCAAGTCTCAAGCTCCAATCCTTCCTACTAGGATTCACGGTCTTTTCCAAAATTTGCCTCGCGGTTAGAAACTTCTACCTGGCCACTTGTTTGAGGATGATAAGGTGTTGAAACCTTATGTGTGATGTTGTATTTCCTCAACAATGCCTCGAATGATCTATTGCAAAAGTGACTCCCTCCATCGCTGATGATAGCTCTTGGTGTTCCAAATCTAGCAAAGATGTTAGATTTAACAAAATCTACAACAACCTTAGAATCATTAGTCCGAGTGGCTTTAGCTTCCACCCATTTGGAAACGTAATCAACAGCTAAGAGAATATAAAGGTTACCATACGAGGACAAAAAAGGTCCCATGAAATCAATGCCCCAAACATCAAAAAGTTCAACAACAAGAATAGGAGTTTGTGGCATTTGGTTTCTAGCACCTAAATTACCTGTTCGTTGACAACGATCGCATGACTTGCAAAACTCAAATGCATTCTTGAACAAGGTAGGCCAATAAAATCCACTCTCAAGTACCTTGAGAGCTGTCCTCTTTGCTCCAAAATGACCACCACATGCATAGGAATGACAAAAAGTAAGAATAGAGAGAAATTCAGAGTTAGGTACGCACCTTCTTATCAATTGATCCGCACAATGTTTCCATAAGTACGGATCATCCCACACATAATACTTGGCAGTCTTAGCAAGCTTGTCCTTTTGAGCCTTTGTCAAATCATCCGGAAACTTCTTGGTTACTTTGTAGTTGACGATATCTGCATACCAAGGCTCCAAAACTTCTAAGTGAAAAAGCTGCTCATCCGGAAAGCTTTCATGCAAAGGCAATAGATCCTCCTCTGCGTTTGAACCATTTACAAGTCGGCTTAGGTGATCTGCTACCACATTCTCACTTCCCTTCTTGTCCTTGATTTCCAAATCAAACTCTTGTAAGAGAAGCATCCACTTAATAAGCCTCGGTTTTGCATCCTTCTTTGTAAGAAGATACTTCAAAGCTGCATGGTCAGAAAACACAATCACTTTAGTACCAATTAAATATGAACGAAATTTCTCTAAAGCGAAAATAACAGCTAAAAGCTCCTTCTCTGTAGTTGAATAATTCAACTGAGCATCATTAAGAGTCTGAGATGCGTAGTAGATAACGTGTGGAAGCTTGTTCACACGTTGGCGCAAAACAGCCCCCACAGCATAATCAGAGGCGTCACACGTTAGCTCAAAGGGTAAATTCCAATCTGGAGGAGTGATGATAGGTGCTGTGGTTAACAACTCCTTGAGTTTCTCAAAAGCTTTCCTGCATTCCTCATCGAACTGAAATGCCACATCCTTTTGTAACAACCTGCATAAGGGTCTTGATATTTTCGAGAAATCCTTGATGAATCGCCTATAGAAACCTGCATGTCCAAGAAAAGAACGAACCTCTCTCACACTTGTGGGAGAGGGTAAGGAACGTACAAGATCTATTTTTGATTTATCAACTTCTATGCCCCTAGCAGAAATAATGTGCCCTAAAACAATACCTTGATCAACCATGAAATGGCATTTTTCCCAATTTAAAACAAGGTTAGTTTCAATGCAACGATTAAGCACAAGAGATAGATTGTCTAAGCATTTATCGAAAGAATCACCATAAACACTAAAATCATCCATGAATACTTCTATGATGTTTTCGACAAAATCTGAAAATATACTTACCATACATCTCTGAAACGTTGCAGGAGCGTTACAGAGTCCAAAAGGCATCCTCCGGTATGCAAAAGTCCCAAAAGGACAAGTAAATGTCGTCTTTTCTTGATCCTCCGGAGCAATAGCAATCTGATTGTAACCTGAATAACCATCAAGAAAGCAATAATGAGAATGACCAGCTAACCTTTTGAGCATCTGATCAATAAAGGGTAGCGGGAAGTGATCCTTGCGAGTTGTTGTGTTTAATTTTCGATAGTCAATGCACACCCGCCACCCAGTTTGCACACGTGTAGGCACTAGCTCGTTGTCTTCATTCTTCACAACTGTGATACCAGATCGTTTAGGAACTACCTATACCGGGCTCACCCACTTGCTATCTGAGATGGGGTAGATCACACCCACATCTAGCAACTTTAATACCTCCTTCTTCACCACCTCCATCATGACAGGATTCAAACGACGTTGAGCTTCTCTTGTTGGTCTTGAGCCTTCCTCAAGAAGTATCCTATGCATGCAAGACGCCGGACTAATGCCTTTTATATCTGCTATGCTCCATCCAATAGCAGTCTTGTACTCCTTGAGCACACGAATCAACTTCTCCAACTCCGTGAGACTTGAGGCAATGATCACGGGTAATGTTTCTTCCTCTCCCAAAAATACATATTTCAAGTGATTCAGTAATGGTTTAAGCTCTAACTTGGGGGCCTGAATCACAGAAGGCAACAACTTTTCAATAGACAAAGGAAGGGAAATAAAATCATTAGAATTACCTCTTGACCGTGGTAGTGACTCAAGTGCAGCCACGGTTTCCTCAATATCTTCCCTCAAATCGATGTCCCTTTTTGGGTTCTTGAATGTTTCAAACTGCAAACTTTGAGAGATGGTGGTTTCCAATGCATCCTCACTTATGACTTCAAAGAATTTCTGAGCTAAATCATCAAGAATGTCAATGGAAAAACAAGAATGCAACTCACTGGGATACCTCATAGCTTCAAAGACGTTGAAACTTATTATATCACCATCGAACTCCATTGTCAAAGTCCCCTCATAGACATCAATCTTGGTTCTTGCAGTTCTCATGAAGGGCCGGCCAAGAAGGATAGGTGTAGATGTAGATGATGGCTCCTCTTCCATCTCCAACACATAAAAGTCTGCTAGAAAGATTAAATCATTTACTTGCACCAAAACATCTTCCAACAAACCTTTGGGATATGCATTAGAACGGTTAGCTAGTTGAATAACAACACCATCTTTTTTTAGTTCACCTAGACCTAGAGTTGCATAAACTAAATAAGGCATGACATTTATAGACGCACCTAAGTCTAACATAGCACGCTCAAACCTGGTGTTACCCATTGTGATGGGAATAGTGAAGCTACCGGGGTCCTTACACTTGGGTGGAAGTTTTCGTTGAAGCACTGCTGAAACATTCTCACTCACCTTTACAGTTTCATTCCCCTTTAATCTCCGCTTGGTAGTGCAAAGTTCTTTTAGAAATTTGGCATATTTTGGGACTTGTTTTATTGCATCTAAGAGCGGTATGTTCACTTGGACTTTTCGGAATGTTTCCAAGATCTCCTTTTCAAGTTCCTCTTTCTTTGATTTAGCAAACCTACGCGGAAAAGGAAGACATGAAGTAATCAAACTTGGAACTACATTACTAACCTTAGAATCTCTTAAACCCGTGGGTTTAAGGGCTGCCTTTGGTGCATTTATGTGATTAGGGGGCTGCCCTAAAGTGTCCAAGCACTCATGGTTGTCCTCCTTTGCTACTGTAGCTTCTCCCTGCTCCTCCTTATTATTCATGGTTCTCTGAACTCTCTTTTGCCCTCTTGGCTGCTCCAAAATTTCTTTTCCACTTCTTAAGGTCACAACACTAGCATTCTCAAACCCCCCTTTTGGATTGATCACAGTCTGACTAGGGAGCTTTCCTTGTTGGTGTTGTTGTCCAATCATGTTTGCTAGTTGACTCACTTGACGCTTAAGATTCTCAATAGACCTATCTGTTTTCTGTTGAAAAGATTGTTGAGAGTTAGCTAAAGAAGCAACTAAATCCTCAAGAGACTTACTTTGAGCTTGTTGTTGAGGAGGAGGTTGATAAGATGTTTGCGGTCTAGCTTGATAGAATCCAGGTGGGCGGGTGTAATTGCTTCCTTGAGGTTGCAAAACATTGTCATTGTTGCTCCACTTAAAATTCGGATGATCACGCCACCCCGCATTATAGGTATTAGAGAATGGATCATATTTCGGCCTTTGCCCTTGAAATCCAACCACATTAGCTTGCTCAAAACCACTTTGCTCCATCAATGATGGACATGTATCAGAAATATGTCCCACCATTGAGCACACACCACATACTTGCTTTGGCGCTATGACAACCTGTTTTACAAGATTAGTAAAGTTAGCTAATTGTAATTCAATATTAGAATTAGTGCTTACCTCTTTGACGCTCTTAAGTGACAGTTCATCTCTCCCTCCAAATTGTCAAGTATTTTCAGCTATGTTCTTTAACAATGCTTTAGCAGTAGCTTGAGTCTTGTCCATGAATGCTCCCCCACTTGCTGCATCAAGCATCACACGATCTGTGCCACACAATCCTTCATAGAAATATTGTATGAGAAGGTGCTCCGATATTTGATGATTAGGACATGCAGCAACCAAGCACATGAATCTCTCATAATATTCTCCAAAGGACTCTCCATGCATTTGCCGGATTGCACATATATCCTTCCTTATGCTTGCAGCCTTTATGGCTGGAAAATATTGCTCAAGGAATGCTTGTTTCACTTGATTCCATGTGGTGAGTGATCCGGAAGGCAAATTGTAAAGCCACTCCTTAGCCTTGCCCTCCAATGTGAATGGGAAGGCCCTTAACATGACATGGTCTTCATGAACAGTTGCTGGCTTCATTCCTGAACATACCATATGTAGCTCCTTAAGATGCAAGTTGGCATCCTCTGTTGAGAAGCCAAGGAACTTAGGCAAATAGTGAATCATGCCAGACTTAAGCTCAAATCCTCCATCCCCATTCGGATTTGGATAGGTGATGCACAATGGTTGTTGTTCTACATTAGGAGTTGCCAACTCCCTCAAAGTACGGTTGGCCATGTCTTCTTGCCTCTCTTCTTCCTCTTCCCTAGAACTCAAGTGTGGTGGGGATGGTGGTGGCAAGGATGTCGTTGCTCGCGTCTCCTTGACTGTTCTTCGAAGCTCTCTAAGTGTACGTTCTAGCTCAGGATCGTACTCAGCAAGATCAAGGCTCTTATTCCTTCGAGTGTGCATGCACAATAAGAGGTATCTACAAAAATAAAAGCAACTAAGTTAGTAATTAAACCAATAAAACAGAAAAATAAAACAAACAAAATAGATTAGCTATTTAGGGAAAAACAATCCCCGGCGACACGGCGCCAAAAATTGGTACGTCTAAAAGATGCACAACTTAAACCTTGCACTCAAATATCATCGTTGGTAATATAGTGATCAAGCAAGGGTCATTACCCGCTGAAGATTGTTCCTAAAATGCTAATCAAATGTCACAAACTACTCTTAACTATGCTACTGAACAGTTAACGAAAATAAATTATTTAACTAACCTAGACTCGATGGAATTTTCTGAAAATTTTATAGGACACTAAAGACACATTTTATAACACCTATACAAAATTTCAAAACAATCGGAGTTAATTTGATATATTAAATAATTCACGTAAAACTGAACACAGAAAGATAACAAAGCAGAAACAGATTTTATAACTTTAAACTATTGATAGAAACAAAGCTAAGGACTCATTCTCCACCACCAAACACACTCAATCATATCAAAGTTCAGTTATGGAATCTTAATTCTCAATTGAATTTACCTGAAGTTAACTCACAAGCTCGAATTAACCCATTACCCTTTCTTAGTTCCTCGTTAAGTGAATACAAGCTCACCACTTAATCTATTTCCGATTATGCAACCTAGACACAAGCTCGCTAAGTTTAACATATCAAAATCATTAAGCAATAAAAGGGTTTGGATAAATCTAGGGTCACAAGTACATTGGTAGTCTTACTAAACCTAGGGTTTGAGTCACATGTAATTCAAGAAAACATTTTGCTACTCAATTGGAATCAACACAAGACATATACGAATCTAGTGTTACTCCTAGCATTAGAACCCTAACCTATTCATTTAGTTGCGCACCTAAACAAACAAGCAAAGATTCATCTTGTAGACACGGTGAAACAAACACTCAATAGATAATATAGAAAACCAAAAACTGAATTGTCATCAATATGAATTGAACATGTTTGGGGCTTTGAAATTGCCCCTAGCTACAAAAGTATTTAGCTAGACATAGTCATGAATTCGCTAAATGCATACATCAAGAGAATTGAAAAGAAAAATAGAGATGAAAGAAGGAGATGATATCACAGCTAGATGATGGCAGAAGATGTCGTTCTCCCCTTTCTCTTGTGTGGCAGACCCTCTACTCAACTGAACGTCTCCCTTCTTTATTGCTTAGGTCAGCAAATTTTCACTTCTTTTCCTTTTAGGATTCAAGTAGCTTCTCCTCTAAGATTTCTAATAATTTTCACCCATAAAAAAAATATGTCATATATCTCTAATAAACAGAGATATTCAGTTAATACTCGTCGGTGGGCTTCTAAAAGGAATTCGGGCCTCAAATCATGGATTTCCGTCAAAGTGTCAGATTCCCAGACTGCCCGACCTTTCTGTACTAAAACGGCCATAACTTCTTGCAGAAAAATGATATTAACGAGCCGTAAAAAGATTCAGAAACTAGACATCCAAGGCTTTCCATCAATATAAAGATCACCCTCTGGATCGTTGTGAGCTGGTCTCAGTAATCCGCCGAAGTTGACTGATCTGCACAGGCAGATTTGCCAATTTTGCCTTTCAATCCCTCTTTTACTTCTTTTCTCCTTCTTTGCTCAAAATACCTATAAAACAAGTAAACAATGTAAATAATGAGAAAATACACTAAACTAACAAATAAAGTATAGAGATTAACGTTATTAATATCGCATAATCATGCTCCTATCACATATTCTCCCGTAATGGACGTTATAACGTTCCGCTACCTTGTCAGTTTGGTAGTTTCCGAAAAACTTGACATGCAGCTTATGGATGTGGTTACACCATATCTCGATGGGGATCTAGATTCAGAGATATATATGAAGGTTCCAGATGGACTTCAATTACCCAAATCAAGTGGCTCTAAACCACGGAGTGCGTTTTTGATAAGATTAAAATGCTCACTATATGGATTAAAACAATCCGGACGGATGTGGTATAACCGTCTAAGTGACTACTTGATTGGGAAGGGATATATTAACAATGAAATATGCCCATGCGTGTTCATTAAGAGAACAAGTTCCGGATTTGCAATCGTAGCAGTCTATGTCGATGACATGAACCTAATTGGAACTCTAGATGAGTTGAAGGAAACTGCTAAATACTTGAAATCCTAATTTGAGATGAAAGATCTTGGAAAAACACGGTTTTGTCTCGGTTTAGAACTCGAGCACCGTAGTGATGGGATTTTGATCCATTAGTCTGCATATACTCAGAAAATTCTAAGGCGTTTTAATGGAGATAAAACAAAGCCTGTGAGTACTCCCATGATTGGCCGTAGTCTTGAGCCCAGAAAAGATCATTTTCCTCCAAAGGATGAGGACGAAGAACCATTAGAGGCCGAAGTGCCCTATTTAAGTGCAATAGGCGCATTATTGTACTTAGCTCAATGCACAAGACCGGACATCTCCTTCGTAGTGAACTTGTTAGCTCGACATAGTTCTACCCCAACACGCTGCCATTGGATTGGTGTAAAGACAATCTTTCGATACTTAAGAAGTACGATTGATATGGGCCTATTTTATCCCTACAGAGAGAAGAGGAATGACGGAAATTTGGGATCGGACCCTAAGAGGCAAATTGCTACCGGCCATGTTGCCGCCGCCATCCATGGTGGCCGGAGTCCACCTACTCCCCTCCATCAAAATGACAATGATGTTTTGATGAATTTTGCTGATGCAGGGTACCTCTCTGACCCTCACAAAGGTCGCTCCCAAACGGGTTATGTCTTTACCATGGGAAACATTGCGATATCTTGGAGGTCTACGAAACAGACCCTTGTTGCTACTTCCTCAAATCATGCAGAGATTATTGCTCTACATGAAGTTGTGCGTGAATGCATATGGCTAAGGTCTGTAATTAGACATATTCAAGGAAGTTGTGGTTTGAAGTCTACCACGGATGGACCTACATGCATTTATGAGGATAATGCAACTTGTATTGAGCAAATGAAGTTAGGTTTCATCAAGGGCGACAACACCAAACATATATCACCTAAGTTCTTTTATAATCAGCAACAACAATCACTTCTAAAGATTGAAGTGAATCAAATCCGATCAGAGGATAATGTAGCAGACTTATTCACTAAGTCATTACCTAAATCCACATTCGAGAAACATGTGAAGAGCATCGAATTGAGAAAGTTATCCGAACTCCCATGATTGTAGCAATCAGGGGGAGATATCGACATCAGGGGGAGTTATGATGCCTACATGTTCGATCTCAAAAAGTGAAGGACGTGTTGTACTTTTTTTCTCCTCCTCGAGCTTGTTTTTGTCCCACATGGTTTTTCACTCGAGCAAGGTTTTTAATGAGGCAACGGATGAAGCGTCACCACCAAGTTTGAGCGGCACAAGGGGGAGTGTTGAAGGAAAATAAGTTTAGTGTGCCTAATCAAACTAGGAGTAGTAATAGGAGAGAATGTTCCAGAATTCCTAGTTCTATTCAGATTAGATTTCCTTGTAACATTAGAACATGTACTTTGTAATCTCTATATATAAGGCTCCTATTCTCAATAATGAAACACAATTCTCCCTACAATTCTCTCTTCAATCTCTCTTGAATTCTCTTTTACTTAAACAATATTAGCTATCCGTTAGGAATTTCTGCTCTTTACTGTCTAAAAAATTCAAAAGGTTAAAATAGGAAACACGGGGCACTCATAGGTGGAGTTTCTATTGCATTCAAAAGAAAAACTACAGGTCAAGTGGACAGACTTGTTGAATGAATTTCCCAAAGTCTCTTCAAAACTATTCAGAGAACTTACAGAATCAACCTCTTGCTTCAAAATTGATCTTCTCCTGGTGTAGATTCCTCCATCTGTGCAGCTTTATTAGATCGAGCACAAAGAATACAAGCTGATGCTCTGGAGACTCCTTTGCGTCTCCTCCTCCTCCATATATTCTTGCTCTTTTTGCTTCCATTAGAGGCCACGTCATCACAAAGAACACAAGCTGAAGATCTCCTAGAATGGAAGAACAGCTTTACTTCTTCACCATCTTCTCTGAATTCATGGTCACTCACAAACCTAAACAACCTTCCTGGATTTGTCTGGAAATCTTTTGACTGGCCAAATACCAAAATTGGTAGTTACCAACCTGGTCAAGCTTGAATCTCTCAATCTCACTGATAACCGATTCCAAGGGCCATTCCCATATAACTTTCCCAACATAAAGCACCTTTATTTGGAATCGAACAACTTTAGTGGTCCAATTCCTGAAGATATTGGTTTGATATCTGGTCTTCAATTTATTAGCCTTTATAACAATTCCTTTGAAGGCAAAATCCCATCCTCTGTAGGCCAACTCAGGGAGCTTCAGCACCTAGACCTTGGATGGAATTCCTTGAACTCAATCCCTTCTGAGCTTGGTCTTTGTACCAACCTAACTTATTTGTCCTTGAATTCGAATCAACTCAGTAGGAAAATTCCAGCAGAAATTGGCCTGTTGACAAAACTTGATCTCCTCCGGCTGGGCGGAAACAATTTCTCTGGATCAATTCCCTCAGAGATAGGAAACTTGAAAGTTTTGAAATATTTATATCTTTGGGGAAACCAGCTCTCAAGGCCGATTCCTATGAAAGTTTGGAACCTCACAAATCTTCAGATCCTTAATATAGGAGACAATAGCTTCAAGGGGAATATTCCAGCAGAAATTGGCCTATTGACAAAACTTGATATCCTCTTGCTGTACGAAAACAATTTCTTTGGATCAATTCCCTCAGAGATAGGAAACTTGCAAGTTTTGAGAGAGTTGGACCTTGCGCAAAACCAGTTCTCAGGGTCGATTCCTAGGAAATTCTGGAACCTCACAAATCTTCAAAACATGGACCCTTACAACAATAACCTCTCCGGCCCAATCCCCCCAGAGATTGGAAACATGAATTCAAGTCAGCGTAAACCAACTTGAAGGGGAGTTGCCAAAACTATTTCTCACCGCAGAAACCTAGAGGGGTTTCCGTTTTCACTAATAGATTTTGGGGGACCATTCCCAGTGATTTCGGGAAGTATAGTCCAAACTTGACACTTATTCAGTTGGCATGGAACACCCTCTCTGGAGAATTGCCGCCTGAGTTGTGTAGTGGATTTGCTTTGGAAAAGTTGATAGTGAACTCGAACAACTTCACAGGGCCATTGCCTGAGTGCTTGAGAAATTGTTCTGCATTAACACATGTCAAGCTTGAAGTAAACCAATTCACCGGAAACATTACCAATGCATTTGGTATTCATCCCCGTCTTGTATTAATTCATCTTAGTCATAACAAGTTCGTTGGTCAACTCTCGCCACAATGGGGAGAGTGCAAAAACATCACGGATAAGCAAATGGACGGAAATAGAATTTCTGGTCAAATCCCACCTGAGCTTGGCCAGTTGCCACAGTTGCAGTATCTAACTCTAAGCTCTAATGAATTCAATGGGGAATTTCCAATTGCCATTGGGAATCTAAGTTTGTTGTTCAATCTCAGTCTCAGCAGGAACTACTTGACAGGAGTTATCCCTCGGTTTCTTGGCAAATTGACAAAGCTTGAGTTTCTTGATTTGTCTGATAATAATTTTACAGGGGTATTACCAGTCGACCCTGGAACGTTTGAGAGGTTAACAAGCTTGAACATAAGCCACAACAAATTATCAGGTGGAATACCAGAGAAGATTGGTAATCTGCACCTGCAGTACTTGTTGGACCTAAGCAGCAATACATTCTCGGGATCGCTGCCATTAAACCTTGCCAAGCTTATAATGCTGGAGATTCTTAATGTCTCGCATAACCAACTCTCCGGGAATATCCCATTAACATTTTCCAGAATGGTTAGTCATGTCGGCATTGATTTTTCTTACAACAACTTGACAGGTCCGATTCCAACTGGTTTGTGTGGTGAAACAGAGGGACTAACTCCATGCACTTCGGGTCTCAGAAACTCCAACAAGAAAATTCTTGTTGGCGTCCTTGTTCCCATTTGTGGTTTATTGCTTCTGGTGACCATATCTGCTGTAATCCTTAAGTTCTGCAAGAAATCAAAGCCTGGAGAAATCGATCTTCCTAAGATGTCTAAAAGTTTTGATTCAAGTATTTGGGGAAGACATGGTAAACTTACATTTTCTGAAATCATCACTGCCACCGAGAACTTTGATGAAAAGTACCTCATTGGAAGATGAGGTTTTGGAAGTGTCTACAAGGCTGGGTTGGACAGAGGCAGAGTCGTTGCAGTTAAGAAACTGAATATGTCAGTAGATTCTGGTGACGACATTCCAGAATTGAATCGCAAGAGTTTTGAGAATGAGAATAGAACCTTGACAGAAGTGAGGCACAGAAATGTAATAAAACTTTATGGTTTCTATTCCTGGAAGGGGTGCTTGTACTTGGTGTATGAATATGCAGAGAGAGGCAGTTTGAAAATGGTATTGTATGGAGTGGAGGGCAAAGCAGATGTACTTGGCTGGGGCACAAGGGTGAAAATTGTGCAAGGAATAGCTCATGCTATTTCTCACTTGCATAATGACTGCTCTCACCAAATCGTTCACCCTGACATAACTTTGAGCAACATATTACTAGATCGGGATTTTGTGCCACGCCTATCAGACTTTGGAATAGCAAGACTATTGAGCTCAGATTCCTCAAACTGAACTGCTGTAGCGGGGTCTTATGGCTACATGGCTCCAGGTATCAGTCATTCAATAATCTTATAACTTTGTATTTCATTTATAAAGATGTTTACACTCGCCCATTAGCATTAATGTTTTATATATGTATGTGATGGGAAAATGTTGTTTGATTTTGTTATTTTAATGTGCATGTAGAGCTCGCATTCACAATGCAAGTGACATATAAGTGTGATGTATACAGCTTTGGAGTGGTGGCATTAGAAATCATGATGGGATGGCATCCAAGGGAGCTACTGACTTATCTATTGGAAAATGGAGATATGCTTTTGAAGGATTTGCTAGACCAACGACTTCCGTCTCCTTCAGGTCAATTAGCAGGGCAAGTGGTTTCCATGGTGACATTGGCCTTGGCCTGCACTAGCACTAATCCGGAATCACGACCCACCACGTATTATGTGGCAAAAGAACTATCGTTGACCAGGACCTGGATTTGCCTCTCTGAGCCGTTAGCCACGATAACCATCAATAAGTTGGCAAGTTTTCATAACTAGAAGTGGCTGAAATAAAAAAGGGGTTTAACAACTAAATCCCTTCTCCAAAATTGAAACAGTCTTGCATTTCCTTTAGTTTCCTGCTATTTGGTGAATAAATCTATTATTCTAATGCCAGAGATGTAAGGTAAAATAAGGAGTATTTCTGTTGATGTAAAACTTAAATAGGACAAATTTCACAAATGGTCACTCAACTATGACTCATTCGACACTTTGGTCACTCAAGTTTCAAATATATCACTTTGATCACTCAACTATTACATTGTTAATCACTTTAGTCACGTAAGGAGTATTTTTTTTTAATGAAAAAATTAACAAAGTGACTAAAGTGATTGACAGTGTAATAGTTGAGTGATCAAAGTGATATATTTGAAACTAGAGTAACCAAAGTGTCGAATGAGTCATCGTTGAGTGACCCAAGTGTCTTTTCTAGAGATAGGGCACTAGACTAACTTTTCAATCATATTTTAACATCTTAACCGTTCAGATTTTAGGTCTAAATGTGTAGATCACTTCTGCAAATTTTCAGACAAATTGATTATCATTAAGGCATTCAAAATGACGACTTAAGATTATAAGTATGAACGGTTCAAGTTTGACAGATTTGGTTCGTTCATTGATTTATTCTAGTTTGATACCTTAACGATCACCGATTTGGCTGAAAATTTTCAAAAATGATATACACATTAAAACCTGAAAACTGAACGGTTGAGATGTCGAAATGTGATCGAAAAGTTGGTATAATACCATATCCCTATAAAATACCAAAAAATGGATCAAAGGGCCCTCTATATGTGTGTGTGTTAAGAGAAATAATTAAGAATAATTGTTCTGTTCTGTTTTCCGAACAATAATGACAATATGCATGGTTATAGTCATTTGGATAATTGCAAATTAAACTAATTGAGTAATTGCAATGAAAAAAGGCAAGGGTTGAACTTTGACCTGACCATATAAAGCTTGATTAAGGTCGTTCATGGCGGCCGGACCTGTCTGTTCATTTTGTGGTGAAGGTGAAACCGTGAAAGCTAGGGCTTGGTCTTTCTTTCCTATATGCTTAATTAAGATCTAACCTAGTCACAAACATGCACGCATGGTCTAAGGTTATAACGTCCAGAAGTTAACAATTTTCTTATTCAGGAAAGTTACAACAACAGAATTGACCTATATAATTATTGGCGACTAACAAGTATGCTACAAACTTAGTCGACCAGATTAAGTGTACTAGCTAGGAGGATGATTCCTCACGCTTATATTATCGATTGTTAATGAAGAGTACAACGAGAGATACAGATCATAAAGCGTGGATATTAGAGCAACGAGGTATGTTTGTTTGATGGATTCAGGCTATGTTTGGTATGGCTGAACTTTCTGAAAAAAAACTGGTTTCTGCTTATTTTTGAGAATAAGTGGCTGAAAAGCAAAGTAGCCGAGTGTTTGGTAAACTGGCTTTTTATAAAAGCTGCTAGTGGCAAAGTATTTGGTAAACTTAAACTGGCTTGTGTTTTTTATTTGTGGAATGACCAAATTAGACATGAAAGATTATTTTGTCTTGATTGTTTGGTAATACAATGTTGTTCAAATGCTTTTGTTATTATTTTTAATCTTCATTATGTCCTTATTAATTTTTGTTAACTATCAATTTTTATAAATCATGGTGACCATATGATTAATATTGGACAATTTTAAAAATAATTTATACAAATATATTAGTAATATTAATAACAATTGATTTCTGATTCGCATCAAGTAACCACAAAAAATATCATAACATATTCAAATGTTCACGTTATTATGCGCATTCATCAAATTTTGAGTAATGTTATTTCTTATTGTTTCCATTTCTTGTGCACCATGACCATGATATTCTTCTTCTACATCATCATCCATTTCTTGCTCACTCCACTGCATTATGTCGTCATGGTCATCTGCACTAGTTTCATCACTATGAACGGGTTCTTCGTCTTCCTTTAGTACGGGACTAAGCAAGGAAGGAGACCCTGGATACCTTGAGGACTGCAGCATAAAAGAGTAAATATCTGAGCAACCAATACTACAAACATAAATTTGCTAGCAGAATTCCAATTGTCAAATCTGGTAAACAATTGTCCAATGATGCAACATAAAATCAGTTGAAGCATCAAGCAACATATAAATGGTTCAATGGAATCCGTAGTGATTTGTAGAGATTGAATCCTCTGTTAAGTGAGGATCATTTGAGCAGATAAAAATAGACCATCAGAATGTTATGATGCATCCCAACACATCCGCCAACATAAGAACTCAAGATACTGGATGAATGCACTATTGTAATTGGTACCATGGCAATAGAAGATCCCATATATTAGAGACTAGTATCAGTGTTTCATGCTCCAATCCCTTCATGAATGAAAAAAATACAACATGACAAAGGTGGTGTGAGATGTGATAAATATGTTCAGAATCATTTAGATCCTGAAGAACACTAACCCAAGCAATTAGTTAGTATTGCCACAGGTGACCACATCTTGCCGTAAGTTAGACCATTCAGATGTTTTTTGCCATTGGACTCAACAGCACAAGGTGTCAGGACTCAGGAGTCAAGACACTATATTGGTGAAAATAAGGTGAGATAACAGGAATCACTAGTATAGTTGGATGGTGGGCCACTTAACTGCATCATGGAAGAGCTATGAACTTAAACTGCATAATGATGCAACTAAGGGAACACTACTCTTTGTAGCACACTAATGACATGGCAAGTTGTAAGTGTCTCTAATAATGTGAAGACAAAGTAAACAGCTTGTTGGATCTAGTAGTTACTGTTTTACCAATACTTTTTGTTCATGCTATTCTCACCTAAGCAAAAGAGAACTAAAGAGACCGCGTTTGCATTCTAATTCCTAGATGAATGAGGAAAACTGTTTTTACCGAAACTAAGAGGAAACTGAAGACTAACAAGAAGCCTAAAACCATTGCTTGTTTCAAACTTCATTTTGTTTTTATTTCATTCATCCTGCGGGGAACAAAGCTAATATACACTGAAATCATTCCCTATTCCTTGTTTCGAAATAAAATGGAGTCTTATGAACTTTGCATTGTTCTAGGCTCTACACTCATTCACAAGTTTTCATATACAATCTGATAACTATAACCTGTAGTCTACAATGCGGAAACAAAATGTAGTGCACTCTATCTATGCTACAGAAACTAAACCCCTGTATCCCTGTGAATTCTTTCACATCTGGGTTATCAAATTCAAGTGAAATTCAATTCCATAAAACAAAAACCATATCACTGCATTACATTAAACAAACCCAAGAAACAATTGAAACTAAAAACAGAGCAGAGGAATAAAGCAACTACCTGAGGAGAATTAAACTCTATGAAACAATGACCCAAGGTTTCTTGGCTGCTGGGGTTCACAGGCATCGAAAACCCATCTTCTTTAACAACACCAACTTCACTAAACACACACTCGAATTTCGCTTTCGAGTTCCTGGGCCATCTCTGCCTCCACAATGGGAAGGTTATTAACCACCCATTTTTATTAGGATTTGGGTTTTGGGTTTTGGTTCTGGTTGAGGAGTCGATAAACAATGATTCGGTAGGAAAAAAAGGTACATACCTTCAGATGTGCATTGTGCCGCTTGCCCTCCCTCCAGCATCGAATAGTGCCATCATTCAATAACTTAAACCGGGACTTGTAAGACCTGATCAAGAACTTTCAAAACCAATTACCATACGAAACTATTACCCAACAGCGTATGGACGGAGGACCTCAGAACCAGAAAGTCCCAGCAAAGAGAAGCAAACAACGTAAAACCAGAAAACTGCACTTGATGCAAATAGAGAACTGCAGAAAAAGCACCCTAACGGCCAAAAACTTGGAAGAAAGCTGCCTTCCAGTGAAGCAAACACAAACACAAACACAAGGTCATATATTCAAGACTGCAGGCCAGATAAACACAAACACAGGCACAAAGACAAACACAAAGACAAAGAGGGTCCTAAATGCTGATAACAAATTACAACTTTTCTCAAATACGTACTCTTAACCTGAAACTCTTGGCAGTTATAGATTGCAGACTCAAGAAGGATCTTAATGGAGTACGGTAGCTTATCTGCATCACAAACATCAATACAACCAGAGTCAATACATCATCACAAAAATTCACACTCGAAACTCAAAACAGTAAAACAATGCACCGCTCACAAGAGAATCACAAAGCCATTAATACAACCATTTCCAGTATTCCATTACTCTTGAATCAAAAGAAACAAGAAGATTCCAACACAGAATCATCGATCCAAAACAACTTGGCATATCAAACCACCACAAATCATACATATGCAATTTCATTTCCTAATGTTCACTGTCGGTCACCAGACGCAAAACACAATCACAAGTAAATTGGAGCTAAAAATTTACCGACCCTAGGACCATTGAGAGCTGGCAAGCTGTAGTACTCCGAACTCGCCGCCGTCCGGCTTCTCAAGCGATTTCAATATACTCTTGAACGGTTTCTCCGCCGCTGCGATCAATCAAACCTGTCACAAATGAACCAAAAAAAACAAAAATTCACAATCAGAAAAAATAGACTGAGACGATCGAGTTCGTAGTTCACAGTACCCATAGCGAAATCGATCGGAGAAATAGAGAAGCTGATCTGATCGGAGTGGTTAGGGCTCTGATATGATCGGAATCGGAGTGAGTGATTTGATGTCACTTCAGTTCTCTCTTCATAATCGGAGTGAGCAACAGAGAACTGTTTTGTGTCTGCGTGAAGAGACTCCGGTGTAATATGATATCTTCCTGGAGGGCAATTGCTGGTATTAGAGAAGTATCATTAATCTACAGTAGATAGCGCTGCAGCTTCTGCTTGCTTCTAAAAGCAGGTCTCTCCCCCTGACTTGGGCTTTTCCCTTAAAAAAGCCGCCGCTTCTATTCTATAGCCGCCGGTTAGGAATTTCTGCTCTTACGCTAAAAAATTCAAAAAGTTAAAACATGAAACACGAGGCACTCACTCATAGATATTATATTATATAGGTGGAGTTTGTATTGCATTCAAAAGAAAAACTACAGGTCAAGTGAACTGACTTGCTGAATGAATTTCCCAAGTCGTTTCGTGTCTCTTCAAAACTATTCAGAGAACTTACAGAATCAACCTCTTACTTCAAATTGATCATCTCCTGGTGTAGATTCCTCCTTCTGTGCAGCTTTATTGGATGATCATGAAAGCAGTTCAGGAGACTCCTCTGCGTCTCCTCCTCCTTCATATATTCTTGCTCTTTTTGCTTCAATTGGAGGCCACGTCATCACAAAGAACACAAGCTGAAGCTCTCCTAGAATGGAAGAACAGCTCTACTTCTTCACCATCTTCTCTGAATTCATGGTCGCTCACAAACCTAAACAACCTGTGCAACTGGACTGCCATTGTCTGCGACCGCAATACCGAAACAGTTTCTGAAATTCACCTTGCAAACTTCAACATCACTGCAGCACTTACACAGTTCAACTTCAACAAGTTTCTCAGTCTCACCCATTTCAACCTCAATGGCAACAATTTCTCAGGGCCTATACCATCTGCCATTGGCAACCTCACCAAGCTCACCACCTTGGACTTGGGAAACAATATCTTGCAAGGAGAAGTGCCTGCGGAAATGGGCAAGTTAACGGAGCTTCAGTTTCTAAGTCTCAACAACAACTATCTCAATGGTACCATTCCCTATCAGCTGGACAATCTCAAAAAGGTACAATATTTGCTTCTTGGAGGTAACCACTTAGACACTCCTGACTGGTCTAAATTTTCAGGCTTTCCTTTGTTGAGGTACCTTGATCTTTATGGAAACAATTTAGATTCAGAGTTCCCAGAATTTATATCTGAATGTAGGAGCCTGATCTTCCTGGATTTGTCTGGAAATCTTTTGACTGGCCAAATACCAAAATTGGCAGTTACCAACCTGGTCAAGCTTGAATCTCTCAATCTCACCGATAACCGATTCCAAGGGCCATTCCCATACAACTTTCCCAACATTAAGCACCTTTATTTGGAATCGAACAACTTTAGTGGTCCAATTCCTGAAGATATTGGTTTGATATCTGGTCTTCAATTTATTAGCCTCTATTACAATTTCCTTGAGGGCAAAATCCCATCCTCTGTAGGCCAACTCAGGGAGCTTCAGCACCTAGACCTTGGATGGAATTCCTTGAACTCTTCAATCCCTTCTGAGCTTGGTCTTTGTACCAACCTAACTTATTTGTCCTTGGCTATGAATAAACTCAGTGGGAAAATTCCAGCAGAAATTGGCCTGTTGACAAAACTTGATATCCTCTGGCTGTACGAAAACAATTTCTCTGGATCAATTCCCTCAGAGATAGGAAACTTGAAAGTTTTGAGAGAATTGAACCTTTGGGGAAACCAGCTCTCAGGGCCGATTCCTATGAAATTCTGGAACCTCACAAATCTTCAGAAGCTTTTTATGGACGGCAATAGCTTCAATGGGAATATTCCACCAAAAGTTGGCCTGTTGACAAAACTTTATATCCTCTCGCTGAGCAAAAACAATTTCTCTGGCCCAATTCCCTTGGCGATGGCAAACTTGAAAGATCTGATGAGTTTGAATCTTTTGGGAAACTACCTGTCAGGGTCAATTCCCACAACATTTGGGAACCTCACAAATCTTCAATACATGGACCTTGCCCAAAACAACCTCTCCGGCCCAATCCCCCAGAGATTGGAAACATGAGTTCCATGGTTAAGTTTAATGTCGGCACAAACCAACTTGAAGGGGAGCTGCCGAAAACTATTTCTCACCTCAGAAAACTAGAGTGGTTTGCCGTTTACACTAATAGGTTTTCGGGGACCATTCCTAGTGATTTCGGGAAGTATAGTCCTAACTTGAGATTTTTTGGTTTCGCATGGAACAGCTTCTCGGGAGAACTGCCGCCTGGGTTGTGTAGTGGATTTTCTTTGGAACAATTCTTAGTGCAGTTTAACGACTTCACAGGGCCATTACCTGATTGCTTGAGAAAATGTTCTGCATTATCTAGAGTCAGACTTGAGGAGAATCAATTCACAGGAAACATTAGCAATGCATTTGGTGTTCATCCCAGTCTTGCAATAATTTATCTTAGTAACAACAAGTTTGTTGGTCAATTGTCGCCACAGTGGGGAGAATGCAAGAACATCACTGATATGCGGATGGAGGGAAATAGAATTTCTGGTCAAATCCCACCGGAACTTGGCCAGTTGACAAAGTTGCAGTATCTAACTCTAAGCTCTAATGAATTCAGTGGGGAGTTTCCAGTTTCCATTGGGAATCTAAGCTTGTTGTTCACTCTTAATCTCAGCAGGAACCACTTGACGGGAACTATTCCTCATGTTCTAGGCAAATTGACTAAACTCGAGCTACTTGATTTGTCTGATAATAATTTTACAGGGGTATTACCAGTCGACCCTGGAATGTTTGAGAGCTTAACAAGCTTGAACATAAGCCGCAACAAATTATCAGGTGGAATACCTGAGGAGATTGGTAATCTACACCTGCGGTACTTGTTGGACCTAAGCAGCAATTCATTCTCGGGATCACTACCATTAAACCTTGCCAAGCTTATAATGCTGGAGATTCTTAATGTCTCGCATAACCAACTCTCTGGAAAAATCCCATCAACCTATTCCAGAATGGTTAGTCTTCTGGGCATTGATTTTCTTACAACAACTTGACAGGTCCAATCCCAACCGGTGGCATTTTCCAAAAGAAGCATCCGAACAATGCTTTCATTGGAAATAGTGGTTTGTGTGGCGAAACAGAGGAAATAACTCCATGCATTTCGGGTCCCAAAAAGTCCAACAAGAAAATTCTTGTTGGCATCCTTGCTCCCATTTGTGGTTTATTGCTGACGGTGACCATATCTGCTGTAATCCTCAAGTTCTGCAAGAAATCAAAGCTTGGAGAACTCGATCACCCTAAGGTGTCTAAAAGTTTTGATTCAATTATTTGGGAAAGACATGGTAAACTTACATTTTCTGAAATCATCACTGCCACCGAGAACTTTGATGAAAAGTACCTCATTGGAAGAGGAGGTTTTGGAAGTGTCTACAAGGCTGTGTTGGACAGAGGCAGAGTCGTTGCAGTTAAGAAATTGAATATGTCAGTAGATTCTAGTCACGACATTACAGAATTGAATCGCAAAAGTTTTGAGAATGAGATAAGAACCTTGACAGAAGTGATGCATAGAAATGTAATAAAACTTTATGGTTTCTGTTCCTGGAAGGGGTGCTTGTACTTGGTGTATGAATATGCAGAGAGAGGCAGTTTGAAAATGGTATTGTATGGAGTGGAGGGCGAATCAGATGTACTTGGCTGGGGCACAAGGGTGAAAATTGTGCAAGGAATAGCACATGCTATTTCTCACTTGCATAATGACTGCTCTCACCAAATCGTTCACCGCGACATAACTTTGAGCAACATATTATTAAATGGGGATTTCGTGCCATGGCTATCAGACTTTGGAACAGCAAGACTATTGAACTCAGATTCCTCAAAGTGGACTGCTATGGCGGGGTCTTATGGCTACATGGCTCCAGGTATCACTCATTCAATAAACTTATAAACTTGTTTTTCATTTATACAGATGTTTATACTCGCCTATTAGCATGTATTATTGTTTTCTATATGTATATGATGGGAAAATGTTGGTTGATTTTGTTATTCGAATGAGCACGCAGAGCTCGCATTCACAATGCAAGTGACGGATAAGTGTGATGTATATAGCTTTGGAGTGGTGGCATTAGAAATCATGATGGGAAGGCATCCAGGAGAGCTACTGAATTCTCTGTCGGAAAATGGAGATATGCTTTTGAAGGATCTGCTAGACCAACGACTTCGGTGTCCTTCAAGTCAATTAGCAGTGCGAGTGGTTTCCTTGATAACAATGGCCTTGGCCTGCACCAGCAATAATCCGGATTCACGACCCACCATGCATTATGTGGCAAAAGAACTATCATCCACTAGGACCCGGACTAGCCTCTCTGAGCCGTTAGGCACAATAACTATCAATGAGTTGGCGAAGTTTTCATAACTAGAAGTGGCTGAAATAAACAGGGGGTTTAACAAGTAACAACTAAATCCCTTCTCCAGAATTGAAAGAGTTGCATTTCCTCTAGTTTCTAGTTATTTGGTGAATAAATGTATTATTATCGTGCCAGCAATTTAAGGTATAATAAGTAGTATTTCTGCTGATGTAAAACTCAAATAACTGGTACAGTTGTACTATAACCGAAGTAAGTTCTGCTCATCATGTCATGTGGTATAAATTACAATTACAATTTCTTGTGGGTTGCTTTCATTTTTGTTCTAGATTCCCTCTTGACCTTTTCGGGATCACAGTGTAAGGTAGCAAGATATAGTCTTTCTGTTGGTATACAACTAAAGCAATTGTTCGTTCTACACTACAACTATAAGTTAGTTTGGAGACCCATCATCCCATGAAAATATAGTTAGGGTGTACAATTTAACTATAGATTATAAGTTGGTTATGGTTAAGGGCGAGTTTGGCCCCGAGGTGATTAATTTAAAATCGGCTTTAGCTGTGCTGTGAGAATAATCAGCTGTGAAATTAAGTAGCTGGGTGTTTGGTAAACTGTGCTTTTAAAAGTGCTGTGAGTACAAAGCAGTGTTTAAGTGTTTGGTAAACTTTAGTATAAAGTGTTGTGAGTTTAGAAATAATCAAAAAGGACATTATGTTAAAATGATGTTACTATATATTGTGACTTTCCGAAGTTCTGGGGTTTTGAAAATTTATTTAGGAAATAGAAATCAGTGGCGTGATCTGAGCCGTCAATTTCCTCCACCATCCAATCTGGTCCGTTGATTTGGCTTTAAAAAGGAAAGGAATTGGCCTAGAAAGCTCGAGAGAGAGAAGGAGCTTGGAGTCAGAAGGCCACCGACCTGGAAGAGAAGCCTGACCGGAACTTTCACCTCCGGCCACCCCACGACGGCGCACGGGCACCATCCTCTTCGTCTCATCGTACCCGTCACGTATGTGGCCGTTGATTGTCCATGCACCGGACGATGAAGAAGAATCGAAGTGAGAAGATCCAACTGCTCCGGCGAGTTTCAGCGAATTCTGGTGACTCCGACCACCGATTGGCTTGCATGTGGTATGAAACCTCATCTTCTCGTCATGGTCTACATGCCTGTGTGATTATTTTCTGAATTCGATTAGTTCTGATGATTTTCGTTTTTGGGAATTCTCAGCTTCGTCGCGGTTCCTCGACGCCGGCGACTTTTCCAGCTCTTCTCGGCTTACTCCTAGCTTCGTTGCATCTGTAGAAGAAAGCTGACCACGTTTGGAGTTGGAAGTCATGAACTTGCTGGATTGTAGGCATCAAATCCTCAGTCCATCTTCAAACCAATTTTGGCAGTGTTGGATATAGATGAGGGCAATATAGGTACACATCTCAACTTCTGAATCTCTTAATCTAGAAGCTCACTTTTGCAACTTGTGGATTATAGCATTGGGAAGTGGGAGATTGGATTATAATCACCAACCTCTTGTTTTACCAAACACCCATCCAACTTAAATTATGGAATAAGCAGCTTAAGCTGCTCTAACCTCAGGGCGAAACTGGGCCTAAGTCTCGAGAGAAGCTGATTAAACTTCATCTTGTTTAAGTAAATAGATTCGAGAGAGAATGTAGAGAGAATTGTAATCATATTATTGAGAATAGGAGCCCTATATATAGGAATTACAAAGTACTAGTTCTAATGTTACAAGGAATACCAATCCGTGTAGGATTGAGAAATCTAGAACCTTCTCTCCTATTGCTACTCCTAGTTTGATAAGGCACACTAAATCGATATTCCTTCAACACTCCCCTTGTGCCGTTCAAACTTGATGGTGACGCTTTATCCGTTGCCTCGATAAAACCTTGCCAAGTAATAAAAACCCTGTGGGACAAAAATAATCTTGTCGAGGGACAAAAGAGCACAACACGTCCTTCACTCTTTGAGATCGAACATGTAGAATCATAACTCCCCCTGATGTCGATATCTCCCATGATTGCTACAATCGTGGAGTTCGGATAACTTTCTTAATCCGATGCTCTTCACATGTTTCTCGAAGGTGGATTTAGGTAACGACTTAGTGAATAAGTCCGCTACATTATCCTCTGATCGGATTTGATTCACTTCAATCTTTAGAAGTGATTTGTTGGTGATTATAAAAGAACTTAGGCGATATATTCTTGGTGTTGTCGCCCTTGATGAAACCTAACTTCATTTGTTCAATACAAGCTGCATTATCCTCATAAATGCATGTAGGTTCATCTTGGGTAGACTTCAAACCACAACTTCCTTGAATATGTCTAATTACAGACCTTAGCCATATACATTCACGAACGGCTTCATGTAGAGCAATAATCTCTGCATGATTCGAGAAGTAGCAACAAAGGTCTGTTTCGTA